>NW_011889019.1:2542478-2543484 GCF_000151845.1 Pteropus vampyrus
TTTATTTTCCAGTGCATTAAAGGAAACTGAGGTGCCCGAATGGGCAAATAGACTCTTAGTTTGCAGTTGTCTAGACTGCACCTAACATTGTCATTGTAATACAGGGAGGAGGCAAGAGAATTAAAAATGTTAATCAAGCTACGTTCAGAGACTGCAGTATACTGATCAGCCCTGCAGCCAGACCAGGAGGACACTTCAACTACTGGGATTACTAACAACGCATTCCCCACACCTGTGAAGGGGAAACAGGCACCGACAGTCATTCTCTATGGCTAAAACCACGGGGAACCTAAAGATTAAAGGCTGGGAAGTGCCAGCCAGCTGGATTTTAGCTACATACTCTTCCCCTTCCCCTTCCTCACTGTATGTTCATATCAAAGGAAATGGGAACTAAAGAATGACATATAGGGGGTGGCTCCATAGTGTAGTGGTTAGCACATCTGCTTTACACGCAGAAGGCCCTGGGTTCGCGCTCCAAGTGGAGCCACAGACCCTACCCTGGGTGCGCCAGGCCCCGGGTGCACGCCATGATCTTGTATGAGGAGACACCCTGCCTTCAGAGATCCAGTTCTTAAGGGGAAATGGCAGCATCCATAGGTCAGGGGTGGAAGGTGGAGGAGGGAATTAAAGAGGAGGAAAAAATAATGACATATAAACTGAATTCTCTGAACACTCAGCCCCCTACTCACTGCCTTCCCAGTTCCTTCTCACCGTGTCTCTCACCCTCTGCCTCTGAGAGAGCACACTGACTCTGAAATGTTACCCCTTTTCTAATAAACTTTCCTTTGAACTCTAACTTTGGCTTGTGTGCTGAGTTCTTTCCACACTCTCCGCCAAAGGACCTTCTTCTCTGGGTACAGGGCTTGGCTTGGCCTCCCCTGCAAGTCGGGGAAATTTGCCCTGTCCTGCATCCATTTAGACTTTGATGCAAACTCAGAAAAGTCACGTTCTTCTTTTTGTCTCTCTCCCATCTTTTAAAGCCTAAGCATGCCTTTGAAAAAAACAG
>NW_011889019.1:2544344-2546984 GCF_000151845.1 Pteropus vampyrus
GTCCTGGGTTCGCGCTCCAAGTGGAGCCACAGACCCTACCCTGGGTGCGCCAGGCCCCGGGTGCGCGCCATGATCTTGTATGAAGAGACACCCTGCCTTCAGAGATCCAGTTCTTAAGGGGAAATGGCAGCATCCATAGGTCAGGGGTGGAAGGTGGAGGAGGGAATTAAAGAGGGGGAAAAAATAATGACATATAAACTGAATTCTCTGAACACTCAGCCCCCTACTCACTGCCTTCCCAGTTCCTTCTCACCGTGTCTCTCACTCTCTGCCTCTGAGAGAGCACACTGACTCTGAAGTGTTACCCCTTTTCTAATAAACTTTCCTTTGAACTCTAACTTTGGCATGTGTGCTGAGTTCTTTCCACACTCTCCGCCAAAGGACCCTCTTCTCTGGGTACAGGGCTTGGCTTGGCCTCCCCTGCAACTCGGGGAAATTTGCCCTGTCCTGCATCAATTTAGACTTTGATGCAAACTCAGAAAAGTCACGTTCTTCTTTTTGTCTCTCTCCCATCTTTTAAAGCCTAAGCATGCCTTTGAAAAAAACAGGAAAGCCAAAATCCTTTCAAAAAAAATACCAAGTGCCAGGTAAATGCTGTGGTGGGTGGGTGGGCATCTTAGCACACTCGGGATCCACTTTTGGGCCTTGTCCTTGGCCACGTCTGCTCCTGACCTAGCCCTGTGTTCACGCCTCTGGGGCCTGGTGGCCTTTCCCCTGCTTTCATCTGCTCTGTTTGCCCTGGACTTAATAGTCACCCACCCCTTCTGGTTTCCTTCCCGTTCTGAACTCCTCTCTGGGGTCCTGTTTTGCAATCCCAGAAGCCTTGGGTCTCAGGCTGTCTCTCGGATGTCCAAAGTCCTCCATCTACCTCGGCCTAGTGGATTGCACTAATTTACACCGAACGGTGAATGAGGCTTAACTCAGGAATATATTTGTGGCCCAAGAAAACAGAAGGCGTGAGGGATGGAGGGTTGCAGGCAGGGTGCGGAGGTGATGAGCAGTCTGTGGACAGGTTTGCAGGCCAGCATACACCTTTGGGGGCAAGTGAGATTGCCCCTCGCTCAAGAGGCCCCCCTCCTCACCCCACAGACACATTGTCCCCAGGCTGTCAGGGAAGAGAATGAAGCATTAGATGTGGAATTCAAATGGGCCCCATGGCTTTGGTGCCCTTCACCTATTAGCTGAGATCAAGGGCAGAGCGTCTGTGGGCAAGGCTATGCCCGCCACCGGACCCGACCAAGCTCCCCACTTCTACCCCTGCCATCCCAGGGCACCTGACAGGTGTGTCTAAGGCCTGGCAGCAGTGAGCTCAGCATTTTGTTCTCCTGCTCTGACACAGTGTTAGAACAGCAAGGTCTCCTTAGCTCCCACTTGATCCCAGGGCTTTACATTTTCCATTGAATTCATTTTACCCAATGATTATTGACAATATGCAAAGCTCTGGGCTCAGTATAGAAAAGAAAAGGGTGAGTTGGCCCCCGGGGAGCTCAAGGAGCTCAGAGTATAACAGGAACACACCTGTCGGCCCAGGATTCTAGTGCAGGGCAAGACGTGGGGCTAGTGAATGAGCAGCATGCTGGAGGGCAGGGGCTGGGGCTATCCGTTCTGAGGGTTGGGACCAGGACCGGGGTGTGCTGCTGGTTAGAGAGAACTACAGAGAGGAGGGTGATTTGATGTGGGCCTTCTTAGGAAAGGGTCTTCAGACAGAGGGCACCTTATGAGTAGAGTCGTGGAGGAGGAGGCATGGCAGAGCCTGCGGCAGGTGGTAAAGAAAAGCTAGAGAAGGAGTTGGAGCCAGACCACAAAGGTCATTGGTTAACACTTGAATCTGAAGGCCAGAAGTGTAAGGAGAGTCAGGGGTCTGTGATCTCTTAAATTGCATAGAAATATCTGAGCGCACCTACATTTGAAAGAGGATTGTTTATATATTTCATCAGGATCTCAATGAGATCTAGAGCCATCACTGCTGATATAGACCATGGGATACCCATCAGAACATTTTTCTTTAATTAAAACAATCCTCTATTATAGAGATTTTCCAAACATACCAAAAGTATAGGGAATAATATACTGGGCTCAATGTCCCACCTTCGACTAATGATTAACTCATGGCCAAGCTTGTTTCACCTCTTCTCATTCTCCTGGATTAATTTAACACTAATCTTAGACATTATATTGCTTCAACTGTAAGTATTCAGTATGTGTCTCTAAGAGATAAGGACTCTTAAAAAAACTTTTAACACAAGCACAATACTATTAAGTCACCTAAAATGTTTAACAGTATTTCCTTAATATCATCAAATGTCCAGTCAGGTATTCATATTTCCATATTTTTTTAAAAAACAGTTTGTTTATTTGATTCAGGAGCCATTTAAGGACTGACTGTACATTGCCTTTTAAGGTCTCTTGTAATTCGCAGGGTCTCATTTCATCTCTTTTTTTCTCCTTGCAATTTTTTTGTTGAAAAAAAAAAACCTGTCCTGTAGACTTTTCTACAGTCTAAATTTTGCAGGCTGTGTGCCCCTGGTGTCATTTAACATATGTCCCTCTCTGTGTGTTTCCTATAAATTGGGAAAGCTGGAGATGTCATCAGACTCATGTTTGTTTCTTCTTCTTCTTCTTCTTCTTCTTCTTCTTCTT
>NW_011889019.1:2547199-2549542 GCF_000151845.1 Pteropus vampyrus
TCTTCCTTCCTGCCATCAGTATGATTTTAAGTTGGGAAGAGAATTGCTGGGCATTTCAGAAAGGTCTCTCTGTGGAGTGGAATCTGGCCAGAGGCAGGGAGACTGAGAGGCAAGAAGGCCAGTTAGGTAGCTCTTACAGTAGTCTAAGTGAGCTGCTGACTTCTAGTCTCACAGATCATCTTGTGTAGACAAGGGGTGCCTTTGTGTTCGCATCGTAGAAGGCCTTCTGAAGTTATAGGCTTATTTTTGTGACCTGGAGAAACTTGAGAGTCACCTGAGGGCCATGAAACAACTAAATACAGCAAAATAAATGAGCCGCTTTTATGAATATGTTTGCTTTTTTTGTGTCCGTCTGAAGCTTTGCTAGATGAATTAGATTTCTAATGCATTGCCCCTCCCTAGAAACATAAAATCCCCAGAGGTTAGGAAGTGGGGGTGGAAATGACTGGAGCACAGGGAGAACCCCCTGCCTGTGGTTTGGCTTGTGTGTTTTAAAGGGGAAAAACACAGCTGTTTTTTTAATGGCAAATACTTAAACAGTGAAAAAGCCCCAGATTACAATATTTTGTCCTCCCAAAAGGGTACAAGAAACTTAGTGTTTAAAATGGTTTAAAATTTCTTTGGAGGTCAAAAATATTTCTGTTATCTCTCTGCCTATCGGTTAGTCTCTGAGTCTTTTGGAAGTGCAGGGGAGAGCGAGCGAGTGAGCGAGCGAGCGAGAGAGAGAATCATACCTCCTCTTGAATGGGTACCCAGTACTGTACACATAAATGTATCCAGTACTATAATTTTTGAATGTGTAACTAGACTTTCTGATAGTCTTGAGTCATAAAATCAGACATTCATTTTAGAAAACATTTTGATTCCAAGATGTAATAAAATCATATTGGATGCTGTAAAACATATCAAAGTGTGCTTTTAAAGGAAAATAATACACTTTGGATAACTATTAAGAAGCTCAGCTATTCAAAATAAACTATAAAATGTAAATAAAAATGTACTTGGATTATATTTTGAATTCTGGCATGATATCTTAGAGATATGCTGTAGCAATAAGAATGGCAGCTGAGCCGAAGAGACCCCATGAGGCCTATCAATCACTATGACACCACTCTCCAAATTCTGCTGCTTGATTTAATGCAAACTAACACGGATGGCTTTTTACTGTTCATTTCTGAGTGTTTTGAGGAGGCTGATTTAAAGAATGGCCAGGCTGATGTGGCACAGAGAGAGCAGAGAAGCAGGAGAGGCCCAGCCCTGATTTGCAAGCCCAGGAGCCTTTTGGATGGCAGCTGAAGATGGCGAAAGGAAAATCCCAAAGTTCAATGAGCCAAGGTTTTAGAACTTGATTACCACTTCCTGGCTGGGTGACCTTGGACATGTCATTTAACCTCTTCTTTGGTTCCTTTATCAGTACATGAGTATAATACTCAATACTAGATAAGTGAGGGTTAGAAATAATGAGTAGGAAGATTATTATTAAGAAATGATAGATCTTATTATAAGCAGGACACACAAGAAAGTCAGTCAATAATAGAGGAATAAGTTAGCTATCACTTATAGCTGAGGGAATATTTTATAATCTTTTGTTATTCAGTTAACGTAATATCAGGCAATTTCCCTGATTTATGAATATTGAAGATCTGTGGTGTGGTAACCAGTTTCCAAGATGAGGTCCAGTGATTATCCTGGCCTTCATAAAGGGATGTGGAGTCCCTTCACACACTGTAACATGACTGATCCATATGGCCAACAGAATATATAGAAATAATGGCAAGTCGCTTCTGAGTTTAGGTCATAAAATACATTGTGTCCATTTGCAAATGAATTAAGTCGGTCCTTTTCTCACATCATATGCAAGAATTTCTCAAAATGGATCAAAGACCTGAATCTAAGAGTTAGAACTATAAAACTGTTAGAAGAAAACACGTGAAAAATCTTTATGACCTCAGATTAGGCAATGGTTTTTTAGATATGATACCAAAAGTGCAAAGAACAAAAGAAAAGATAGGTAAACAGGATGGCATCAAAATTAAGAACACTTGTGCTTTAAGACCAACGTCTTTGATCAAGAAAGTGAAAAGAAAACTCACAGAATGGGAGAAAAATTTTGCCAGTTGTATTTGATAAGGGTCTTGTATCTAAAACATATAAAGAACTCTTATAACTCAATAATAGAAAGACAAATAACCCAACTAAAAAATGGACAAAGGATCTGAATAGACATTTTTCTAAAGAACATATACATGTGGTCAATAAACACATGAAAAGATGCTCGACATCACTGGTGATGAGGGGAATGCAAACAAAAACCACAGGGTACCATTTCACACCCACTGGGTT
>NW_011889019.1:2550582-2569285 GCF_000151845.1 Pteropus vampyrus
CGTAACACAGAAAGAGATAATTACTACATGTGGGTTGAGTGGGGCTTTACATTATATGCCCCAGTGCCTCATGGGCGTAAATTAGGTCAACTGGGATGGCCAGGCATCTCTTGGAGAGCTAGAAGTAGTCCCTAAAGTAACACCACTATGTTACTTTAGAGGATTTTCTAAGAGGATTAAAAGTATAGAGAGCATGCAATGAGCACCTTCCAGAACAGTGTCCCCAAGGGAAGGGGAGGCTGACATGAGCTCTAAAGGGAGGGAGTATGTCACCTAGTAAAGTCATGAATGCCTAGTTTCTGGGGGCTATTTATCTAAGTACGAAGGCTGTGGGGGCAATCAACAGAGATGGAGATCCCTTCTCTGACAGCTAGGGTGGCAGAAGACAAAGCGTTTGCTGGGAAAGCAGCAACCTGGAATGATCAGAAGAGGAACACATACTTCTGATGACTGCAGTATCAGAGCCTTTAAGGTGAACTGGCACATTAGGAGGCTTGAAGAAGGTACAAGAACCACAAAAGTACGTCACTGGAGTCTCAGAGATGATAGCCATGTCTATGTGGGTGGCCATTCATAAAAGATGGAACTTGACGGAATATTAACATTCATCATCACCTTTTACTCTCATGCCAACACTTACGTGTAGGCAATCACTATCCCCATTTTACAGATGAGAATATAATAACATAATAATATAAATAAGTTTGGATATATCTAATAAGTGACAGATCAGGTCTTCCAACTCCAAGTTTTGGGTTGTTGCCACCACACAACAATAGACTCTTGTAGTAAACACGTCCTCCAGTTAGTAACTTGATGTGAGGAGGCTCTGGGAAAAAAATATTAGATTTAGATGTAGCTAATGACAGATATTGTGCCTAGCCTCTTATTTCCCTTCCTTGACTTAATCATTTGTGTGTGTGTGTATAAAATATGTCATACATTAAAAAGAATGTGTATGAAATCCATACAAATTGTAATAAAATAAACACCCACATACTTACCAGCCAGCTTAAAAAATAGACGATTCCCAGGAATTTAGATACTCTTGTATGCACTTCCCAGTAGAATTCCCTCCCCCTCCTCCCAAAGGAAATTCTGAATTTTATGTTAATCATTCCTTTACTTTTCTTACCACTTACTGTTTTTTAAGGGTTCTGTTTGTTTGTTTGCCCACCATGGCTAGCATGTTTGCAGAGGGGAGGGTTCTACACCAGACTAACCAATTTCTCAGGTTTCTGTGTTAGAAATTCGGACAAGAAAAGTATAATATGGGTCTCCCCACATCCTATGACCACTTTAAGTTACATGGATTCTGGGTGCCATGGCTATGTCTTAGAACAAATGCCATTAGTCACGGAGAGTTAAAAATCGAAGGGACTTTAAATATCATCTAAGCTGGAGACAGTAAATAGATGGCAGGATACTTCCATTTTCGTACTTGTGCAAACGTCGCTAATCAATCCTGGCATTCTTTCATACTGACCTGTCTTGATCCCAGGCCAAAAAGTTCCTTTGTTTTAAAGTTATAGCCATTTCTAATGCTCTGACTCAAGCTTTTCTCCTCCAGCAATCTATATAGAACTTTTCAACTCTCACTTGCTTTTCTACTTACTGTTCTGAACTCGCTTTTCTGGATCTGGTTGACATAGCTTCCGGGAAGTAACTCGTAAGCCACTTGATGGCAGGAGCTTTAGCCTGATTCTATAGGCCTCAGAGTGCCTAACCCAACCTTGGGTGTACAGATGGTGCTTTACTAGTAACCCCTAATTGAACTGATATGCTGAGATCATGTTCAGCCCAGCCTTGAGGGACTCTGGTGATTTGAAAGCCAGTGAATGACTACTCCAGGGCCATGCAGTTGGAGAAGCCACCAATTCACTCATGTTATTCATAGTTCTTGTCCTAAAACCATTTACTGTGATCTACTTGACTTTCTTACTTCCCAAGTGTTCCTGATTTTTCCAGACTATGACTCATGGTCCATCTCCCTGCTTCTGGCCTGCCCTTGCCCCACCAGCCCTAGCAGTGACTGCAGTGGCCAGAATGTGTGTCCCAAAGCTCCCTCTGGCCAAGACTTCCCTTTCTGCCCTGGGTAACTGCCTAGTTTCGCTCAGCCTAAGGCTCTTGGGTTTGGCTCCACAGTGTTTGCCTGGCAAACTGGACATCAGGGGACTCACTTCTCCATGGTCTAATGGAGAATAAATTTAGTCTAATTTCCAGAAAGTTTTCCTTCAGAACTTCATTTTTTTTTTTTTTGGGCATGATTTTTTAAGCATCTGAGTAGCAAATCTACAGAATGCAAGACAACTGAATAAAAGTCCAAATACGAAATCAGTCACCTTTTTCTTTTGAAGGATTCTAACATGGAACGAAGCTGTGGGACCAATAAGAGACTGACCTTAAAATATCGCACGTTTTAAAGATCAATGACCGTTTGGGATAAATTATCTTATGACTTTTGTCTGCATCAGCTGAGATCAGCCAGCTATTGGCGGGGGGAGGGGGGCACCCCCTTCTACTCCTCATGGTCTCTCGTCCTCCACCAGGCTAACACAGGTTTGTTCATATAATGGCAGGATTCCAGGAACAGCAAGAGGGCAGGCCCCAATCTGTGAGAACTTTTCAAATCTCTGTGTCACATTTTCTACTGTCCAATGGGCCAAGGAAGTCACATGGCCAAGCCTAGAACCAGTGTGAGAACACTTCGAAAGGGAGTGGAGGTGGGGAACAAATTATGGCTGTTACTGCCACCAACTTACTATAGGAAGGGAACTAACATTTATTAATTCCTTATTATATGTCAGAGACTGTGCTAGAGAGTTTACCTTTGAGCTTATTTAATCATCACAGTTCCCTGAAGAACCAGTGTCCCCATTTAAGGATGAGGAGGCATTGCTCTAAGACACTGAGTCACTTGCAGTTAGCAAATGCTGGAGCAGAGATTCAAATCTGTGCAGCTGGGGAGCTGGCGGGACATGTCCCTCTGAGAGAAATATAAGTGAATCACAGTGAGAATGCACCATGAGACCTCACGAAAATCCCCATAAATCAAATACGTGAATGGAGCTATCAAGCAGGTCCTGCTCCTGACCTTAAGAGGACACAGCCTCTTTCTGGGCAGACATTAGTCATTAGCAATGATTTCAACTGGTGCTCGTGGCTCTCTATTCCCCACCATTGTAGATGAAGAGAAAAAGGAGGCAAGAGGGGAAGCGATATGTCCTTTGCAGCCAGTGTCCCAGAGCTGATGGCCTCAGCAATGAAGGGCATCTGAAGACCTCTTTTCTCTCACTCCTGTTCAATGCCAGCATTTGCTCTCTGCGGACTCACTGGTTACCAAAATGCATTTCCACACTTTCAGAAACAAATTCCTGACAGTTTTGGAAGTGCTAGGTCAAAGACATGACTCTAGATGAGCCACACAAAAGGCCTAATTCATATAGCTCTCACCTGATATAAAATCCCAGAAAGTCTGTTGATGTGGCCCACACTGCAGTGTTCACTTGGGCACGTGCATCTGAACAGTAAACACAGATCACTTGATCTGAAGTGAATTCTGGCTTGGAACAAAGGAGAAGCAGGTTAGGTCACCCCAATGGAATTTCTGCCATACTGGCCCAAGAGGCTCCTGCTTTGAAGGCTGTTGGACGGTACATGGAGTCAAGTCAAAGACAAAAAAAAAAAAAAAAAATTCTTTTTACTGCTGTTTTCAAGTTCAGTGGAAAGGGACTCAGATGAAAGGAGACGGAGCACGAACTCTTACAGCCGCTGAAGCAGGCAGGGACAACTCCAATGCTGCCTTCGTCTTTGCCTCCACATTTCGAAAGCCTGAGTCAGGCCCTGATCTTTTTAGCTGCCTGTTGACTTCCTGAAGTCTAATTCCAGCTCAGGGACCTACACGTCCCTCTGGGTAACACACAGAGGGCTGCACACAGCTCCGATGACCCCTCTTTCCACACATGGCATGAAACAGGAGACATGAACAACAGGAAAGGGTTGCTGGGCCCCAAGCACACCACCTGACTCAGAGCCAGGCTGACGTAGCCGGAATTTCCGACTTCACCTTAACCCACCCTCAGCATATTCACAAACTCAGTGCCCTCTCTATCCCCCAAGTGAAAGGGGACAGTTGTCTTGCTTGGTGCCCAGGAAGCCGGCGTGTTTACTCCTCTTTGTGGGGACTATTTCTGGGTCTGTCCTCTCCTCTTTCCTCACAAAGTATCCAGGACAAAGCTTCCTTTACAGATCAAGGAAGAACTGTGGATCCTGCTCTAGTTCCATTTTCTTCTCCCAGAATAAACAGCTTTACCCTCGGCTTTATGAATTCCTTCCTCATTCTTATTTATCTAAGAAGCTATTTTTAATTGACCTGACATCTCATGGTCTTTTGATAAAAGCACCATTAAACATGTCTTAGGTGCATGTAACTCACCGTTAACTTGCTGTGTAGTTGAGGCCTTGGCAGAGACTAGATTCAAACTCAGGTTTTTGGCTTTGATTCCAAGGCTCTTTCCTTTATGATATTCTGTATCCTCTAAGAGGAAGACAGAGGAGAAAAAGGGCATGAGGAATAGAAGGGAAATGGAGCTGATCTATTCTCTGAAAGCAACAGAGACTGATTTTAGTTAGCTTGGATGGCAATGGGTTTATCGGAAGGGCACCAGGTGGCCTTCAGAATCCAATGAAATGCAGAACAGGGCTTGGAAAAGGACAAGAACTCGAGTGCTCTAGGTTCTGGGTAGGAGAAACTAATTAATAGCTTCCTTGGAGCTCTGCCCCTGGAATAAATTTGCTCCAACGATTTCCCTCTCACTCTGTGCAATTATTGGCATCCCAGGAGAGAGCCTGATTGCTCATACTGGGACCACACGTATACCCCTAATCCTGGGGAGAGAAGAGACAGCACACAAAGAAGAAGGACATAGAACTCCCCAAATATTATTAGAAAATAAAGAAGAAAGTGATGCTGAGTGCTCACAGAGCAATGCCAGGACTTTCGAGGTGTTGGAGACTAAGTTCTGGCCATCCCAAACTGGATTAGGGCTGGGGCAGGGCCCTGCGGATCGTCTTACTCATGCCATTGAAATATCCACCATCATTACCCCCATCTTCTTCTAGCAGAGAGAAGCTGGGCCCCACATCCTCTGCACCTGGACTCTGAAAGGGAGTATATCTCCCTCTTTGAGGAATTAGTCCTCATCCAGAAATTTATAAGATTCATCTATAAAGCTGAAGACCAATCAACGGCTTACAACTGGCTGTGTAGACACACTGTCTTATAAAGACCATTTATGATGCAGTGGTGTTTATAGTCAAATGACTTGAGTTGGAAATCTAGCACCATTTACCAGCTATGAGACTCCGACCCATCTATTCTTTGAGCCTCAGTTTGTTCTGCTGTAAAATGGGGGAGGGAAAGGATGATAACATTTACTGTTTCTCTGTCTCCATGTTCTATCAAATGAAATAAAAATTGTCAGAAGTTCGTAAGCCACAAGCTATACACAAATACAGGAAGGCATTGTTATAATTTTCATTATTATTAAGTGAGGCCAGGCTGCTCAAGATAAGTGGATGGAGGCAGAAAAAGCAGCTGTAAACCACAGTAACAGAATAGAGGTTTGAGGGGGACGCCATTATTTGGATTCTCAGATCCTTCTCAACTTCAAGCACCGTGGATTGATAAGGCTCCTCTAGATTCTGTCACACATCCCTAGGCCAAATGGCCTGAGAGTAATTTTAAAAGCCCCGATTTAAGTTCCATCTCTTTTACCGAGAACCCAGCTGTTAAACCCTTCCTGGCAAGTACGCTCCTTGAGGCTGAGCATTAACAAAGCTGGGTTGCCTCCAAGCTTCCCTTGTTTGCCTTTCATGGATTGGCATCACACAAGCATGGAACCTGATGAAACGCATCCTCTTCCATCTCCAGCCTGTATCTCATTGGCTGTCCTTCCTGCAGCTATGCTCCAAGATGAGCATTTCAATCACCACTTGCTAATAGCTCCATCTCCTGCTACTCCGGGAGGATGTGAATTCCTCTCCCCACTCACATGCCCCACTTCAAGCCATCTGCATGCACTACAGGGCACTTGTCACTTGACATCTTGATGTTCAAAACCATCGAAATCCTCCAGAATCTCACTATTTGTGCTATTTATGTCCCTAGATCATGGAACAGAAAGACCAGCCCTCTCATCTCTTTATTCTCAGTGTTTCATGTGAGTTTCGTGGACCTGGTCTGTCACAATATGGGCTTAGTCTCGCATTAGTCCTTTGACTAATTTCTCATTGTCTTCCTCATCCTTGGCCTCAGTGATTATTTCAGACCTCCTCTTCTTAAACCTGATTGCCACTCACATCTTTATTGCTTATTTATTTCCTAGAGGCTTCCTGAGGTTATGGACTCCTTTTTATTTTCTGCTGCGCCCCTAGCACTTAGCACAGGGCCTGCTTCAGCATAGATGCGTAATAAATGCTTGTGAAATGAATGAATGCCTGCATGCGTGAGCCTCCGATGCTGCTGTAATATGTAGTATCCCCATCCAAACCAAGTTTTAGTAAGGCACATCTCTGATAAGGCTTCTGTTAACCTGGTCTCTCACTTTGGAAATAGAAATCTTCTTTCCTACAATCACTTGGGGGACCCTCCAGAACAGACTTATAATTATGATATCCAGTAATGTTTTTCCTGTAGGACTTCTAAAAACAACAAAAGAATCGTTTGAGACTGAACGTGCCCTACAGAATGAGAATTATTGTCCGTTGGCTGTAAAGTGAACTTAAGCATAATTATATATTGCGAGCCACAGATACACAGCAGGGTTCTGTTCTTAATATCCAATCACTCTTCACCAAGGATTGTTAAAAATCCTGAGCCAAGTGTGGTTCAGGAAGTGCCTGTTTTCACCTGGTTTGGATTATCATCTAAGTGCTGTGGATCCTCTTGTCCCGGCTTCTGGGCTGTTTCTGCCCCATACTGGTCAGTCCTGGGAGGCTCCGTTCCATGGACCAGGATTCCTTATGTCAGGATATGCGTGTTGCAGAGACTTATGTTGTTTGCAGTAATACACAATTCAGATTTTAAATTTAGAAGGTGAAAATAGAAAGGTTCAGATAAAGGTTCACAGAATATCAGTATTAGAAGAGACGTTCAACATTACTGAGTGCAGGGATGTCACAGTTTTCTATTTTAGGTGCCGTGCCAATCAATGCTGTGCCCAGGCTTAGTGACCGTTTGTTGATTTGGCCACAGGCAATGGATGAGGAGGGGCATGGCAAATGCCACATATTTGCTTCCTTGCAGAAAGGCAGGGATGTCATATGGACTAAAGGGAAGGCAGGATTTAAGTTGAAAACAGCACGGGTATTTTAAGAAACTGGAGACTTGGTGGTGGGAATAGTGTTCTTTTTACTCGATATCAATAAATATTCAAAATCACTTTCAACGCAATTAGGCTAGTAGCCTACTGAAAAACGGTATCATGAATATCTGGTCATGACCTGGCTGGCATGAGGAAAAACTTAAAAATTTAACTTAAAAATTATAATTTAAAGAAAAGGAGCTAATACTGTGATGACATAAAGAAAGAGATAATTCAACTTGTAAGTTACCTGGCCCTTGGAATTTTGATGCTAGAAGTAAAACAAAATTCTTAATTATAGGGACTAAGTAAATGAAGGTTTATGTACCTAATGGACTATTCTGCACCTATTAGATATTAGAATTACTATGAAAAAGAGTTTAGAGCAACATGGGGAAATACTTGTTATGGCTTCAGGTGAAACCAAAGTTTTGTGTACTTAAGATGATCATGACTAGGGAAAAAATGTGCTTCACTGGCAAAAGCCTTCTTTATTCCTTTCTGGAGTAAGAAAGAGTTAAAATTATGTATCCTATGTCATTAGGACATACAGATCTCTCAGTGTTTCCATCTATTAGGCATCAAAATATTAACAGAATTTGGGCTCGAGCTACAATCATGGGTGATTTTTTTCTTTTGTTAGTTTGATTACATATTCCTTCTCGTTTAATGTAGCAATATTAGAAAAGAAATAAACACAAGTAAAATAAAATAAAAACCATTTATAATCCTGGATAGTAACATTTTGGTGTTTTCCTTCCAGATACTTTAATATGTAGACAGACGTGTAAGTACATTTGTTTTATAAAATTAGGATCATACTCTGTGTCCGATGACTATCTATAACCATCGACTTTGCACTGGCTGGTGCCATCCTGGCCGTGGGGGAGCTTTACCTTCTTTTCCAGGTGGAAGTTCATGGGCAGTCGGATCACAGAGTAGTCTGTAACTCAACCAACTCTCTATGTTGCACCTATAAGAAAACTTTACACATAAAAGCAATATAATGTGCAACCTTTTCATTTTCCAGAGAGGCAGCCCTTCCCTGGTGATCTGATGAGCTCTTTGCTTTTGTCCTAGAAAAAACATTGAAGGGCAGGATGGCTCATCTAATCTCTTGCCCTTTGCTAAATGGGGTGTGGACAAGAAAATGTCAAGTGGTTCTGCTGAAAGCAGAACAGAACCCTCAGGGAGAAGGGCTCCCCCATCCTCCTGGTGCCCAGACGTGGGCACTGACATTACGCCACCCTCTCCATGCCTGAGTTGTGTGCCCGCCCAGGGGAGGCAGGCCCCAAAGCCCCCTGATGTTACTACCGCAGAGACAGAAAAACACAGTGAAGAAACTGAAAAGGAGCTGCCTTTTCTCTTTTGTTCCCAGCCAGCTTCAGGGAGAGGTGTGAGAGGGAAGATAGCTGGCCCCTGGGGCCCATGGGCCACTTAGGGGTCCTGTATTAGTTTCCCAGGGCTTCTCTAACTAAGTACCACAAACTGGGTGGCTTAAAACAACAGAAATCTATTCCCTCACAGTTCTGGAAGCCAGAAGGCTGAAATCAAGGTGTAGGCAGGACTGTGCTCCCTTTAAAGGCTGTAAGGGATGTTCCTTCCATGCTTCTTCCAGCCTCGTAGCCCCCGGTGTTCCTAGGCTTATGGCTGTATAACTCAGATCTACGCCTCCATCTTCACAAGGCCACGTTCCCTCTGTATCTGTCTTCACATGACATTCCCATGTATGTGTGTGAGTGTGTGTGTGTGTGTGTGTGTGAGAGAGAGAGAGAGAGAGAGAGAGAGAGAGAGAAAGAATTTTCCACTTTTTATAAGGACACCAGGCATTGGATTAAGGCCCACCCTAATGACCTCATTTTAACTTGACTATATCTGCAAAGACCCCCTAGGTCCCAGTAAGATCACATTCAAGGTTACTGGGGACAGGAATTTCAGCATATCTTTTGGGAGGCAACTGAATTAACCTTCTTTCGCTATTTCAGATGTATCTGGAGGGAGTGACTAAATAGAACAGACTACGTACCTGAAAATCCTACAACTCTGCCTCCTAACACACCTTTATAACACTTAGAAAATCCTTTTTGGGGTCTCCATGACAACTATAGCTTTGTTAAAGTCATTTCACTTCTCTGGGCCCTGGTTTTCTCATTTATTAAATGAGCTAAAGCAGTGACTTTCAGGGCGTTGGCCTTGACATGCTGGTGGGAACTGTGATCCTGATGACTACAAACTGATGGAGGAACGCACATCTTTCCCTTAGTTCCTGCAGGTGACTCACACACATCCCCTGGACTTTCCTCCTCAAGTACAATTAAAAGCTGCTTGTTTAACCCACAAAAATGTGGCATTCATAAACTAAAATTAGCGCCCACATGGTTTGCTAAGGACTCGATTTTGTTATTTCACACCTACTTTACATAGGTAGAATTTCTCCAGTTTTTAGAAGGATATTTTTTAGTTCTTCGGCAGTTGTTATGAACTGTCGTGGTGTTCAATTGCTGTGATTCATACTTTTTATTTATAAATTACTATTGGTTTTGTGCCCTCATCATCCATTTTAGCCTGATGAGAGATTTTGGTTTGTCTCAAGAAGGATATTTTTGGCCTATAAAATTGTCTACTGTCTACACATTGTACATAGATAGATTGTAGTTCAATAAGTAAAACTTGTGCATTCCTATTGCTAAAACAGATATAGACATAATCCCTTATAGTTTGTTTGTAGGGTAGAATGACCAGTTGTCCCAGTTTGCCCAGGACAGAAGTTTCCCAGGATGTGAAATTTTCAGCACTAAAACTGGGAAAATCCTGGACAACCTGGCCCAGTTGGTCAACCTACTATTTAAGGACACGTTGTTGGTGGTTTGCTTGCCTGTGGATGTGTGCTATTCTAATAACTTTCATCTTACAATCTAGGTTTGTATAATAAAATTAGTAGGATTATTTTTGAGACCATAAGGTGCTTATTTACAATGTAAAATCAGGTGTATATTGTGAGGTTCTTCTCTTTTAACATAAATAGGAAGTGAGTCACATATGTTGCACATTCAACAAGTTCAGTGCTACATATTTGTTTGGTTCCTATGCAATTCTTACCTCCTTCCCCTAAACCCCATTCCCCTAATTACCAGCCTCAGTAGAGACATGGAATAGACTGGATGTTGGTGTTTTTTGGCCCCACCCAAGTGGATATGGTCAAAAAAGTTTAGGAATCCCTGGTTAAAGGACTCATAAGAATGTTGCTACCCCCATCCCCTTCCCCACCCCCCCCTGCAGCCTGTAGTTGCAAGTCCACCTTGACTTAGCTCAAGATTCTACACAAATGCAGACTGGGAATCACAGCCTTGTGAAGTGTCCTGGAGGTCCTCACTGGGAACTATCTAAGTGGTAAGTAATTCTCCCCACCTTAGGAAGATTTTGATATTGCTAGAGCCTCCTTTGGATAGTATCCAGTATGGATTCCTTATTTGGCTCTACTGTTTTACAGGAAGCTAGGGGGGCTTTGTGGGGGGGGGGGGGGGGGGGGTAGGCAAGAGAGCTTTCATTTACTCACGTGTTCATGTTCAGCCTGTGAGAACCCGGACTAGGGGCTTTTTGCTTTTGACCTAATTTAATTTAGTCCTCACAACAACTCTATGAAGTATGACTGACCCCACTTTGTACATCGGGAGCCTGAGTTGCAATGCAGCTTGCCTTGGCCTGACTTGGCTCAAACCCTGGTCTCCCCACCACACCCCTCAGCCTCTGAAGTCCCAAAGAACCCAGCACTCCTCTCACCTGAACAGAGGTGCCTTTCAAATTGCAAAAGGGGCAGAAGCCTTAGAAACCTCAAACAAACAAACAAGAGGTTGACAATTTAAAAATAAAACCAACATGTACTCAGCCTAGAACAGAAGCTCCTGGTGGCTTCATCCTTAGAACTCATTGCCCCCAATTTACCCCAAATCCTGGGCCACCTCTCCCTGACTGTTCAGGTTACATTTAGAGCTCCATTGGCTTATGGGCATTGTAAAAGGTGGCTGAACCATCAATGGGAGGCGGCTTTCCTCCCACATATAATTTCCTTTTGAGTCCCGAGTGGGTAAAGATAAACATTTTTCTGCTTTATATTTCCAAAGAAGTTGTCTTTAAGACCAGGCAGGTGATCATGTAGTGACCTGATTCCTGCTCAGTCATAAGAGTTTTTTTTTGTCCCCTTGGCAGGGGACAGACACTCAGCATTACAGACAGGGTTAGCTGTGGGACTGCTATTTATCTTACTACTAATCCCACTTATGGGAAATTAATTTACTCTGCTATTATAACTCTCCTTGCTTCCTGCCTGATGGGCTCCTGTAATTTACACCTGATTGCTCTATTATGTTCCTGCTTCCTGGGCTAAGAGTTGGGAGCTGGAGCTTGGGTGACTCACATTAGGAGGTCGTTTATACAGAGAAGAGGTTTTCTCATTACAGACTGAGCAGGGTTACTATAAAAGCCATAGTAGTGTTTTGTTTTTGTTTTTGTTTTTTTTCCCTCTCCTAATAACAAGTTCCCTTTAGGCCGACCTTTCCCAAGGAAGTTTGTTTACTATTATTAAACTTCTTCCCAACTCCAAATGTGGGCTGCTCCAGTTTTTACAGCATACGGATGAGTCACTGGCTTCCCTAGCGGAAACCCAGCCCCTGGGTTCTCACCTGCCTCCATCCTTGATGAAATGCTCTGCACGGTCCTAAAGCAGCCGCTCACGGAAGAGGTGTCTGGGCTCCTCTTGGAATAAAAGGCTCTAGGGGCCATTATTTACAAGGTTTTACAAACATCTCTAACAAGAAGCAGGGTCTGCCAACTTAAGCTTCCCAAATCCAGGCCCTGTGGCCAGGGTCTCTCTCCTTTTATGTGGCAGGGGTGAACAAGGAGCTGTTGACATCAAGGCTGCTGGAGACAGGGCTCTTCTACAGACACTAGAAGGAGCCACTCTGGCCTGCTGCTGACACCCCCATGTTGAACTCTTGGTCGGGGCAGACAGTGGAGCGTGACAGTCTAAAATCTGGTTCTAGCCTCCGGGAGACAACGTCCCGTTCCTTACTCACTTCCATCTCCGAACAGCTGGTTTGGGTGCCTTGGGAGAGAGCCAAGAGGCCAAGAGGGGCTGAGGTCGGCTCCAAAGCTTGCCTCTTCCAGCACTGTGCATTGAACACTTAAACAAGTTAAGGGGCTGGACACCCTCTAACTTGCGTAAAATCCCCAACATCTTCTTAAACAAACTCCACGTTGGCTGTAGAATGAAGCTCGGCTTTAGCCAGATATTAGGGTTCCCAGTAGCATGAGCCTTTTGTCCTGCCTATTTTACAACATTGCTTTTCACAAATCCTCTTCCTACACAACTGCGTGCACTTCTGAACTTTCCGCCCGCTCCCACCTCCCTGCCTATGCCACGTGACTCCCTGGAGGAAACAAAATGCCCTCCTCATCCTTTCCACTCATCAGGTGTTTTCACTCATTGAGTCTAGAGTGATCCTTCTCTAGCTCATGTCACCTCTGCTGGAAGAACTACTCCCTGATTCTACCCATTCAGGGGTAGCTTATCTCTCCATCAAATTTTGCTAGTGTGCTCTGTACAGATTCATATGGCACTAGAGTTGTTAATAATCCTTATATGCATGTTTTTTGTCCCTCTCCCTCCCCCCACTAGACTGTAGATGCTTTGAGACTATGGACCATTGCTTTACATTCGTGTATAGTCTTACACATAAGTAGGTCGACAATTAGTGAGTCTTGTGGTGATACAACCAGTCGTCAACTAGTTGGATCCAGAGTGTAGCTTCTTGCTTGGAACATGGCTTTTGGTGTCAGAAAGACCTCAGTTCAAATCCTGACTGTGTCAACTCTCGGCTCTGTGCCTTAGGCAAGCTACCTAACCTTGCAGGACTTGTTTCCTCATCCGTGAAAACAGACAGTGTAGATGGCTCCGGTTTTGTTGTGGATTTAAGTGAAGTCATGCAGTGAAATGCTTGGTTGACGCAGTGCTTGGCACCAAGTCAGAACTCAGTAAACAGCCCCTGTTGTTATTATTATCTGATTCTTTTTTGGGCCAGTGCCCAGGTACCTCTGCTACAGTAAGACTCAACAAATAGCAGATTGATGCAGAAGTTGGTTCTAGGGGAGGTGCCCTGGAGAGAACGTTGCAGTGAGCTATGGAACTCCAACAAGGAGAGCTCTCGGAGCTGAACCCAATCCTATTTCTCCCACCTTTTCAACAGCCCATAGACGGACTAGTTTTTAACGGATTCTCCAGATATTACGGAGCTTTGTCCAGAGGCAGGCGGAGAGCGACTGTGCACAACCCTGAAAACCTGTGCTCGTCATCTGACCTTGAACGTAACAAACAGTCCCTGAGGAAGGAGCTCCAATTACAGTCATGGAGTTGGAGGAGCTGGTTCAAAACAGATTGATTTACTGGACCAGAAATATAGCTCACCAGCCCACACAGATTCTGCCTTTGGCAAACTGCCCTGCCCACTTCCTTCTCTCTTGCCCTGATATATTATTGATCTCTGTGTGGGGGAGTTGGCGTAGCTGATTGTAGAGGTGTGTGTGTGTGTGTGTGTGTGTGTGTGTGTGTGTGTGTGTGTGTGTGTGTGCAGCTGCCAGACAGAAGTTTTCTACATTTGGGGCCCTCTCTCTCTGAGGGATCATCCAAACCTGAAACTGAAGGGAATCTTGCTTCATTTCTTTGTGTGGTGGCTCAAATTTCATTTCTCGGCTTCATGCGGGCCCAGAATGTTCCAGAGTGCCTCTTACCCTGTCTGAACCCTTTGTTTCTGAATGCAGTAACTTGTTACTTTGTAAGGAACGAAGAAAACTAGTCTTTGTTGTGTGCCTCATGCCAGGCAAAACATTACTATCCCCATTAGTCAAAAGCAACTGTTACTGAGAAGAGTTAAGGAATGTTCACAGGTTCAATGGCAGCAGAACCAAGATCCAACTCCAGCGTGTCTGACTGATGACCTTCGCGATGGCTAACTTCATGTTTAGCCCTGCTGGGGGATGATAGATGGCCAGTCGTAATGGGAGCGACGTCCGGATCACAGGGTCATTTTAAATGGAAATGCTTGGAAATTTAGAGGCACAATTTCAATTCATAGCATCAGATATATCTTGTACCCACCATGTTCATGTCTGTTTGGCCTTCCTTGTTATTTCTTATTGCTGTGTAACAACTTACCACACATTTAGCAGCTTAAAACGACACATATTTATTGTCTCATAGTTTCCATGGGACAGGAGTCCTGGCAGGTTTAGCTGAATCTTCTGCTTAGGGTCTCACAGGCTTCTCTTGAGGCGCTGGCCAGGGCTGCACTCCTACCTGGACACCCAACCAGGAAGGACCCGTTCCCTGCTCACATGGTTATTGGCAGTATTTAGGTCCTGGAGGCTGTAGGACTGTTGGTTGGAAGCTGCTCTCAGATCCTGGAGACTGCCACAGTTACTTGCCACATGGGGATTCCCAATGTGGCCAGCTGCTTTCTCACACCCAGCCAGGGAGAGAGAGAATCCTGCAAGATGGGCACTGTCATCTTTTGGGACATAATCACATATATATTGTCACCTTTGTCGTATTCTATTGGTTAGAAGCAAGTCACGGGTCCTGCTCACGTGCAAGGGGAGGGGATCATAAAGGGTACAAATGCCATAAAGCACGGGTCATGGGCACAGGGCACCTTGGACGTCTATCTACCACATTCCTCTTGTCCTGTCTGTCTTCCTTCTCCTTTCCTACCCTCTGCCTTCATTTCCCTGTCCTAGTCTAGACTCATACCTAGGGTTTTGCTAGTAAACAAGAGCTTTACAGTAACGATGTTCACAAGTCATATCACTTTGTGCCAGGTACCAAACCAATTCTCTTTTTAGTAATGATATTCACAAGTCATATCACTTTGTGCCAGGTACCAAACTAATTCTCTTTTTAGCTTTCTATTGAAGTCTAATACACATTACAGACACAGCATCATTGTAAGTTTAGAGCTGGATGAATTTTTCAGAGACTGAACATACTTGTGAACCATCGCACAGATCGAACTGCAGGATGTTACCAGCACCCCAAATACTTTCTCAGGCTCCCTTCTAGTCCCTAACACACTCAAGGCGAATCTCTAACAGGGTCGATAACTTTTACATGTTTTTTACATTTTTTTAAATGGAATCCTATGGCCTATATTATTTTATGCCCATCTTTCTTGACTCAACATACTATTGTGGCCTGTGGTTTTAGGTTGGTCATTCTCATTGCTGAATAAAATCCCATTGTGTGAATATACCACGATGTACTTACATAGTCCACTGCTGATGATCATTTGGTAGTTTCCAGTTTGGAGGTATTATAAGTAGTGCTACTATGAGCAGTCTTGTATGTCTTTTGGTGAACACACGTAAGCACTTCCGTTGGGTATACACTTCGAGTGGAATTGCTGGGCTGTAGGGTATGCACATTTTGGTGAGCTATGTTTATAAATATAATTCTCACATTTCCCTCTGTGAGGAAGGCATCGTCAGTTCTTGGATGCATGGCAGCTTTGGAGCCAGACCCACACTTCCACCATTGGTCCTGAAAGAGCAAACAGGAAGAAAGGCAAACTGGCAGAGCAGAGAGTGTAAGACCAGCTCCAATGCTTTTTCACTATTGCCAACCCTCTGTGTTAATTTTTCTTAAGAGACCCATTGTTTTGGAAGATTTCTGCATACCAAGCTATATGGTTTGCTCAGGATCATTTAATTCATTTCCCAATTTCTTTATTAGTCAAAGACATATCTAACCAGATGTCGAGTTGTTGATCTGACAACCTACATGACAGAACTGATGCAATTTCAGGTAAAACCAAAGAAAGTCCAGGTTTGGGTCCACCTCTGTAGCCTCTCTACTAGAACACAGGATTCCTGTAGGGCTGTTGAAACTCTGACCATACACTCTTCTTGCCTTTTGTGATGTCAAGGGAACTTCAGGTGATAGAGATCCCCACTCCTCCATCAAAGAAATCTAAGACCAAACCATGTCTGAAATCCTCTATTTTATGATCAATACATTAATGCACAAGTAATTCACAAATCATTTGGACCAGATCTAGACGATCGTTTTAAACAAAGTTTCAAAGCCTCATCCATTTACTTTGGGCTTGTTCTTAAACTAAGATAGGTTATATGTGGGTAGTAAGGGACATTTTCCAAACTGCCATCGAGTGGCAAGAAAGACTTCAGGCTACTGCTAACCTTCAGGTGTATTTGCTTCATTCCCATTTGTCTCTTTGTTTCTATTCTCCGTCTCTGTCTCTGTCTCTGTCTCTGTCTCTCTCTCTGTATGTATATGTATGAAATATATAGGTACATATGTATTAGAGACAGACAGATAGCTATTGTTTATCGCTATAAACAAAATTGTAAAAAAAGTAGCTTACTTTTTCTTAGCATTTTTCCATGTGATTAAAAAAAGTAATTTCAAAAGTGATTTTTTACAAATTGCCATTTGATAGTCTATCATGTGATTAATAACTAATTCCCTATTTTGGGACATTGAAGCTGTTTTCAATACTTTGCCATTGCAAATAACACTGAATGAATATGCTTGTACCTAAATCCTTGAGGACAGCTCTGATATTTTCCTTAGACTAAATGACAAGATGTTGAGTAACCCACCGAATGGGTTGGCTTTTAGATGTTGTCTTTTGAGTCTCATAATCAAATACAAATTAATGCAGCTGCCAACATTCTCTGTATGAGAATATTTTTTTCTGCCCACCCTGGTAATTTTCTATTACAAATATTTTTTTTTCTCAGTTTTATAGGTAAAATGTGATAGTTTGGTTTAACTGCATGTAATTGATTCCTGGTGAGGGTAAATATTTTTTTTTTTAGGTTTGTTGTCTATTTGTGTTTCCTTTTTTGCATTTTGTGTTACTTCTTATTTTACATGTTTTCCTCCTCCACACAGAATTCCACGCCATGCTTGGGCAAGTCTCTGTTCCCACCACTTCTCTGCTTTTACCACGGGGGTAATATCAATGTTCCACAGAAGAATTCAGCATTGTCAAATGCCTTGTAAACAGAACATGTATCAGGAAAATGCACACTCACAAGGCCCGCAGGTGGCTTGGCCGGCCACATTTGTCATTCTTCCAGCTAGGATGCCTAAATTCCTCCCAGAGCTGTAAATCTCACATGTCACCCAGACACTGGACATCATGGCCCACAAGCCCTTGGGGCAGACAGGGCTGGCTGCATTACCTAACGACTTAACCAGGCAAAGCTCATGTACGCTTCATGTTTTTTATACGATTGTACCTCAGAAGAAGTGTTTCCTACTGCTTCGGGTAAACAGGTAACTGTAAATCAGGTAACAATATGGTGTTGACTTATTTATCCTTGTAAGAGGTTAACGTTCTATAGTCAGCAAGGGACCCATTGCCCCATCCACGACCAATTTGCAGAGTCGTCACTTTGGGGAAGCTCAATCCCGTTTGCTCAGCCGGACTGCGTGTGCTGGGACCTATAGGAGGCAAGGCACCCCACAGGGCCAAGGCCTGATCATGTGTCTCAGTCCGAACCAAATGTATCTTCCAGAGCTGTGAGACAGAGACAAGAAGTCAGCAAACAGTGGGAAATTCTTCCTTTCAGTGCTAAAACTGCTCTTTTGCCTCTCCCTGGCCTCCTCCTGCTGTTTGCCTCCACAGCAGCTGAATCCTGGTAGACAGGACGGTGAGGCAATCAAGTAGGAGTAGCTTTCCAGCCTTCAGCTGGTGCTAATTAGCAATCAAGGCTTAGGCTGAACTCAAGATCCCATAATATATTCTTATAAGAGAATATTAGGTGGCTATTAAAAAGATGTTTTCAAAGAATTTTTATAATGCTGGAAAAAGCTCATGACTTGAAGTAAAAGAAAGGTATAAAGCTCATGTATAGAATATAGAATGTGATCCAAATTATGTAAAAAGACTAGCTAAAAATATTATAAAATGGTAACCATGATTATCTCTGCAGGTAAGGTTATGTTTGAGTTTTATGTTCTTTCTCATTATATCTTTAAAATGTTCTAAATTAAGCATCTGTGACTTTTATTTACCAAAAAAATCATTAATATTTCGAAAGACCAAGTCTGATGTGATATCACTGCCCAGGCCTCAGGAGATTTCACAAGTTCTTATTTGTCATTCAACTCTGCTCTCCTTGTGTGTGAATTTGGAAGGGGTGAGCTGTAAGTCCACGGGTGATAAAGAACAAGACAGCTGCCTTCATAGAGAATATAGTAAGACACATCTTACTACAGATATTAGTACTTACCCTCAGCTATATGCTTCTTCTTCCCCTTC
>NW_011889019.1:2569625-2574486 GCF_000151845.1 Pteropus vampyrus
GATTCTTTCTGACCAAGAGAGCAACCCAATCACTTTAATCATGTAGGTTTATATGGAGAGATTTTAGTGATATGACAGGTATGTCACTTATGGGAAGTAAGAGGTTGACTGTTCCAGAATCAGGAATGTGGGTTCCCAGATGGCCCTCAGCTGCGTGCACCTTGCACTCAACCTTGACTGCTGTTCCCCTGACTCTGGTGACTTCCATGGCTTGAGATGCCAAGCATTGTTCAGGCCGATGGCTCCTGTGCATGACTTGGTGGGTCCTTGGGAAATTGGGTCCTTTCCTACAGTTTGCCTGGAACATGGCAGCAGTAGGTTGGGCATCACTGAGGCAGTGCTCCAATCTGCTGGTGGAGGGGGCCCAGCAGTGAGACGGGAATGCTCGTTGGTCAAATGGATTGTTTGGAGCTGATGTTGTGAGGATACTGAGTATCTCAAACAAGTATAGCTCACCTATTATCATATAGATATGTCATTACATAATTATTACTTATTACCTGTTCTACAAATATATAGAAAAATGTAAACTCTGTATAAAACATTGTTTTTAATAAAACAAAACCAGTTCATTCATTAAGTCATGGGTACAAGGTCAACTTGTCCATTTATTCTAAAATAGTCGCTTCAGTCTTGAGGACTGGTCTGCCTCAAGTCATAGCCTGGGAAGATGATCCAATGGGGCCTTAAAAGCTCAAGGGTGGATTCCTCTTCCTGAGTCAGAGTTGGTTCAGGGTCACATGCTCTTGAGGTCCCCAAAGACCACGTGGGCTGCATTGCGTCCAGCGGCTCCCATGACACCTCCTCCTGGAAGGGAATCTCCCATGAACCAAAGCTGAGCTCAACACCTCCCAGGGAACAGGCAGGGGCAGGACAGACAGAGGGGCCAGCGACCAGGCAGAACAGAATGCTTGAGGGAGGCACTTGGGCTGCGGCCATCAGAGCTACCTGGGTCCACTATGAAGACAAATCTGAGCTCCACGCCAGGCTTCCTGCCTCAGAGCTCTTGGGGGGAGGCCAGGCACACAGTCTAGCAACTGCCCCCTCTCAGTCTGAGCTGATGAGCTAGATGGCGAGATGCTCAGCACGTGAAACTAAGACATGCGACTGAGGGCTTGAGGGGAAAGATATGGAAGTACAGAGTCTTTCTGGGAAGCTGAGGGCTACACAGTTCTGAGAAAGTGTCAAAATGAAATGGCGGCCTTGCGAGGTCAGTTAGGCTTGGGATAGGTGCAGGGAAGGATTTTAAAATCGAGTAACTTTACTGATTCTTGTTGGTGTAAAATATGGAGGGGGGATTCAGAGACATGGGTCTCACAACCCCAAACTGGAATTCGGAGAGATGTCTCTGGGACATATCATCGAACCTCACGAGGAGATGGCGGGAGTTGACCTGTGGGCTGCGGCCGCTGTTTGTTTCCCCAAGTGCTGAGAATTCTGAATATGGGGCATGGCTTGTTCTCATAGGAGTTCCATGCTCCCCTCCCTCCCTTCCTGCCTTCCTCATTGTTTATCCTGTTCCCCTGTCTGCAAGCCTCCGATGTCCGGCCAGCCCTCGCTGGCCCCATAAGGCAGTGGGACCAAGGGTTACTCACCAGGATGGGCCCCACTTCCGCAGAGATACAGGCCCCGGAGAGGGCAGCGGTAGCTGGAGTGGAGGGGCACAGGGCGGGCGAAGTAGAGCTGGTCCAGGGCCATGGCACAATGGAATATGTTCTGTGGGAGGCAGGGCCAAGGCTGTTAACATGGGAGTGTTATGGTCTTCACCGCCTCCGTGGCCTTCTCCCCTTCCCTGTTCTCTGAGGAAGGGTATTCTCCTTCCGGGATGTTTTCTTGGTTCTCATGATGCAGAAAGGGTAGGGGCAGAGAGAGAATAGGCCCACGTCCTAGGGCTAGGGGTGAAGTTTTCCAGAGGCATTTTTTTTCAGGAAGAAATAAAGGTAGCGAGTGTTTTCAGAGTGTGAGGAGACTGAATGGGAAAGACAAGAGAGATTTTAAAGGTTTTGTTGTGGGCCATAAATCCCTTTCACTCTATTTAAGTGATAGAGGAATCTGACTCATTTTGGTTGCTGGCACATGTTTCTTTGGCCAAGACACCCATCTGCGCCTGGGCCCCATGGGTCCAAGCTCCAGCAGTATCCCAGTAATGGCGGACAAAGGGCACTGGGATCCGAGCCCAGTTCTGCTCCATGGGCCTGGGTCAGATCAGCCAAGAAGGGAGGCAGTGTGGACATGGGGCAGAAGACCAGCATCTGCTGGACGTCACCATGGAGATGTCCTTGCAGCCAAACCTCTCAGCATGTCCGAAAACTGAGCTCGTCCTCATCCCTCGTGTCTGCTCTCTCTCACCTTCCCTAACTCAGTGGACGACTCCACCTTCCTCTCCTCCGCCTCCAGGCTGGATCCTTCACATCATTCCCACCTTGGCCTCTACATTCAGTGTTACTAAGACTTGTCACTTCTGCCCATCCCAGGCCTTTCACATTCATCCTTTCTTTTTCCTCCTTTACTCTATATCTGGGCTGGTGAGGTCCATTAAAAAGATAACACGAGCCACATATATAATTCTTATTTTCTAGTAGCCACATTGAAATTTAGAGACGAGTGAAATTAGCGTCAATATATTTCATTTAACCCAGTAGATCTAAAACATTATCATTTCAACATGTTAATATGAAGATTATAAATGAGACATTTTCCATTTTTTTTATACTAAGTCTTTGCAATCTGTATGCATCTTACACTTGCAGCACATCTCATTCTGGCCTAGACACGTTCAAGTGATTGATGTCCACATGAGGCTTGTGGCTGCTGTGTTGGAATTGGCCTCCTAACCGGTCTCCATGCCTCCAGTCTCAGTGAGTTTTTGAAACATCAAATAGAAGTCTGAGGACATGCCACCTTAGGATGGAAGCTCCCTCTGAGGAAAGTCAGATGGCAGGGGCGAACATGAATATCCACGCAGAAGGGCCACAATCCTGGTGGCACAGCCTCCCCTGTCTGTATCACCTAACTCCTCCCCCACGCCCTAGATCTGATCACTTCTCTGTCTCTTCTCTGCTGTGGTCTCTGCCACTGCCCTCTCTTCTGATGAAGGCTGGGTGTGGAGGGCACGCCAGGGACGGGGTGCAGAGAGAAGAAGGGAGCCAGGCTTATACTCACCCCTCCAGGAAGCCCAAAGATTCTCTCCAAATCCGGTGGTACGAGAATGTCCCTGCCCACCACGGAGCCCTTGAAGCCAGGGGCATAGGCCTCGATGCAATCAAACACTGGGTGCCAGACAGCAGGAAAATGGGGTGGCATTGGGAGAAAGGAGGTGTTATGGTTGCATAACTTGGCAAGTTTACTAAAATTTATTAAACCATATACTTAAAATGGGTTTATTTTAGCATATACAAATTATATCTCAATTAGCAAAACACAAAAATGGTCCGCAGGCAAATAAATACTTCAGGCCTATGGATCTCAGGGTAGTCCAGCTCCCCACCCCACTCATTCCCAACTCCTTACCCCAACCCTAGATGCAAAGTTACTTGTCTCCCCTTGACTATGAGAAGCTTTCTCTGCCTCACTGCTTTGCTCGAGCTGTTTTTTTTGCTTAGAATGCCCTTTGCTGCCTGGCCAACTTCTATTCATCCTTTAAAACCCAGCTCGAATGTCCCCTCCTTTGGAAAGCTCTCCTTGTCTCTCTGGCTCACGGCTTCCTCCTTTGGTTCACATAGTAGCTTTTACCATAAGGTTGGTTTCTTTATGACTTAACCACTAGACTATGAGCAACTTGAGGGCAGGAACTGTGTCTTTTTCACTTCCTTAGCCCAGTGCCTGAACCCAGCAGGCATTCACTATTTGACTTAGGTTCTTTTGGGTACTTCTCTCCACTTGGGACAGAATCTGAAGGCGTTTATTCTGAATGGGGCACTTAGGAGAGGGAACCATCCAGGCTACATGGCCAGCTGTCGCTCTGGAGACAGGACAGTCTAGCCCTCCTTACCTTTGTCTGCATAAGTGTTTCTCTCCTGATCGTCCCAGACCTTGCCTCTAGCCAGTGTGTAGGGAGTATACTGAGTGAAGAGGGAGACCACGTGACAGCCGGGAGGAGCCAGGGTGGGGTCCAGCGAGGAAGGGATGCAGAGCTCAATCATAGGCCTTTGGGATGGGGGAGGAGAGAGGGTCAGATCTGAAGGAAAGGGGCAGGGGCTTCTCTGAGATGATGAAGACGAAATGAAGGCCTGAGACAAGATGATGATGAGAAGGCCGGGCCGATTGTCGCTGTAAAGCCATGAGGGTTGTTCACCTGCGTGGGTTTTGCGACCACCAGGACAGTCCAGGCTACTCCTGAGAAGCTCCTCCAGCCCCAGGCCCCAGCATCTCTGGTCCTGTCCATCCTCCCTCTGAATGTGTGGCCATTCCCTGCCTCCCTCCTCCACATGGCCTGTACCCTAATCAGGGTCCAGACAGTACGAATGAGTGAAGGGGCCAGGCTAAGACAGAAAGTGCTCAGGCGGCCAGATTTCAACCAAGCTTACCCCTGCCTGATTACCTTTCCTGAGCAGGCAGGGTAAAACAGAGCTCCCGGGGCTGCCTGGCACCCAACAGAACTAGGAACTGCCTCCTGTTCCTCTCTTGTTTACGACGCCTGTTCTGCTTGGAGCACGTTCTGCCTCTGATCTCCAAATACGACCATCCTTCAAGCCCACATGAAATGCCCCTTCTTCTTGCATCCCACATTCGCAATGTTTCCTCTGAGCTTGGATGTCCACTAGGCATCATCAAAGTAACTTGTCCAAACCCAAACGCCTGGTTTCCCCCAAAACCCACTCCTCCCTACATGCACCACCTTCCCCTTTTCAATAAGGGAAAC
>NW_011889019.1:2576221-2593012 GCF_000151845.1 Pteropus vampyrus
CAGTGGTGTTGGGGCAGCGGCTGGCCTTCGGGAGCACTGGGGGCTGCCAGGAAGTCAGGAAGCCTGTCAACAGCCACTGAGTGACCAAAGGGGAGGGTCAGGGCCCAAAGGCCTGCGTCCTCAGCCCTCTCCCACCCACGAGCTCTCCTTCTCTACCATCGCCCTGCTCACCCAAGTGGTGGACTAGGAAGAGAAAATATGAAAAAGTGTTTTGCCTTCAAACTGGGGGACAGGCTGGAGGTTGGGGATAGAGATGATGATGTCGGTCAGTTTTCCCCAGACCTGGAGATTGCTCACTCAGGTGACGTCAAAAGAGATAGCTCTGCAATGTGGTGTGCCACTTACCGTTGATCTTGGTGACGGGTGACCGAGTGTCCAGCTGAGAGATTCTCTCCGTGAACTCTTTAGGAAGCCACTTCTGGAAGGAGAAGTTTCCATGAAAGCCCCGAGGATGGCCAAGGCCCCCACGGGGCTGCTTTCTTCCTTTGCTCAGACTGGTCCCTTGACCTCTTCTTCCAGAAATCCACTCCATCCTCCAGAGCTCAGCCAAACTACCTCCGCCGTGAAGCCCTCCTGGACCGCCTCCTGCTCAGTGCCAGCCACTTCTTCTGCACTCTGTCAGCAGTCTTGACTATAACTGGCCCACACCAGCTCTTCCATGGGATATGGCCAGTGGTCTGTGGTCCTTTTTTTCTACTCTGGTCTGTAAGCTCTTGGAAGTGATCTCAGAATTGCCTCAACAAGATGCTTTTGAACTGATCTTTGTTAAATTTTATTAGTGGAATCACTCAGAAAAGTGGTGCTTGTACCCAAGAATAGTTCCTAGAATGGCTGGGAACGCCATGTTCATTCACATATTATCATATCTTTTGGGAGACAGCGAAGTTGTGGTCAATTGCAAAAAATTGCCCTAAATTCCGCCCCTCCCTGTATACATGCCCCTTTCATGCCCTCTTACTCTAACTCTGGGCTTGGCCATGAGACGAGGCCAATGTTAGTAAACAGGATATAAATAGAAGTCTTGAAAAGTATTTGGATGATTGAGCTTGCTTGCTTTTGCCCTCTGCCAGATGCTGAGAATATGCTAGAGGATGAAAGACACATGGAACAGAGATGAATCACCCTGGTCATTCCCACAGAAACTGTCCCAGACTAGCCACAGCCTGCTGGCCCCTGGCACATGAGGGAGCCCAGCCAAGAGCAGCAGGACCCATGAGTTGACTCACAGCTGGTGGCCAATGCATGAGTGAGCCCCGATCAGCTGAACTCAGCCAAGATCAACAGAATTCTCCAGCTTCGTGTGCTGAATAAGTATCTCTTGTTATGTGCCCAGAAGTCGTGTGGTTGTTTGTTATGCAGAATTCTTATAGAAATAGATAATTGGCATAGACAGTGGAGGTAGAGTTGGTTAAAAGGGAGAAATCAGGATAGCAGGAGAATTGTATAAATAACTCTGGATTGAAAGTCAGACCTGGGTTCCAGCTCCGGTTCTGCCGATTGCCAGCTGCATGGCCTAGGGCATCTACCCACTCTAGACCTTTCTCCTCACCTGTGTGGCTTCTTCCCTGTTTGCTACCTGCCTGTTAGGTAAGAAGGAGAAGGACTGGCTTCCCCCAAAGTAGGGAGACTTGGCACGTGCACCTCTCACCCTGATGCAGTCCTGCCTCTATCGATCACCCCCATTTTCCAGCCCCAGTCTCAGCAGACATCTTAACCTCCCGCCCCAAGGCCTCACCTGTGGTGTCAGCGTCAGGAAGGTGACCTGCGGTGACGCGTTGGACAGCACCACTTTGCTCCTCACCTCTGTGCCATCTTGCAGCACGACTCCTTGAACTCGTCCTCCACTGCTCACCTGTACCTTAGCCACTGTCTAGAGCCCATCGGAATGAGGCCCCAGAAACCCCAGGAAGGAAAACGCAGGGTGGGTCTTGGGGAGTTCCACTGTCTGCGTTGCTCCTAGGCACTCACAGCTTCCTCATCCCAAACCCACCCTGCCAAGCTTTGCGGCTCCTCGGTGAAGCCTCAGCCCACTCCCACCAATGGGAAAGCTCAACCCAAATGTGCGTTAATGGTGGTGAATTCAAAGGAGACCTGAGTCCACAGAAAAATGGGGACCCGATTGACAGCTGTTCAGCCACAAACAGGCTGCATAACCTGAGCCCCTTGACTCCGAGCCCCGCCTTGTCCATCAGTAAAACAAAGGACCTTCCAAATCTGAGATTTTGTTCTATTCTGGAATCTTAGCCAATAATCAGGGTAGGGGGTACAGGGGCCATTCACCTTTTTGGTGAAGATACTTGCTCCATGCGCAGTGGCTGAGCTTGCGATGGCATCAGAGAGGGCACCCATGCCACCCTGGACGTAGCCCCAGGCCCCCTGCATTCCCTCCAGGCCCCCCATCACGTGATGTAGCAGCACGTACCTGAGGACAGACCATCAGAATCAGTGCCCGGAGTTTAATCAGTGGAATTTAATCTCCCCAGAGGTCTACATGCAAATGTTCCATCCCATCTTATATCTTCCGCCTCTCCCTGCCCCTCCAGCCCTTTGACACTAGCCTTTACATGAGCTCTAGGCTTTCGTAAGAGTCCTTTGCTTCCCCAGCCTATATTCTCTCCCCATGCAAACATGCCTACTAGCAACGACACGATGGTGATGCCCAAAACCACAGTTCCAGTTCTTTCCTGGGCTCCAGCCTGTATGCCCTGCTACCCACAGATACCTCTGTTTGGATGGTTTCTTGACAAGCATCTTAAACGCCTTCCTTTTCCCTATTCCCCAACCTATTTCCCCTTCGGTCTTCCCCAGCCCAGTAAATGGCACCTTCAGTTTCCAACAGAAACCCAGGTGTCAGTCTTGCCTCCTACTAGTTGCTCACCGCCTACATCCAATCAAGTGCTGTCAACTGTGCCTCCTGAAGAACTTTCCAACTCCCCTGCTCCCTGCTGCCTCTTCCCAGGTTCAGGCCACTCTCTTTTCTTCCTTGAACAGCTGCAGTAATGTCTTCCTAATTGGATCACCTTCTTCCAGTCTTTCTTTCCTGAAGACCTTTCTCCACGCAGAACCTGGAGCCTGACCTCCAGCTACGCTCCTGTCGCTTCTCTCCCTTCAAGCCTTCACTGGCTCATTGTTGCTCTTGGGGGAAATGGCCAGTCTCCGGAAATGGCCTCCAGAGCTCCTGCCGGCCCGTCAGCCTCGTCCCTCACCGTGCTCTCACGTGTACCCCACACTCCTACCAAAGCTAACCTCTTTCAGTTCTTCGAACGGGCCGTGTAGTTTCTCAACTCCTGGCGTTAGCACGTGCCGTTTCAGCAGCCTGGAATCCCCTTCCTCCTTTCTCTTTTGCTTAGCTAATTCCTCCTGTCCTTAGTCTCAGATTAAGCATCTCTTCCTCATGGAGGGTCCTCTGGCCCGAGACCACGTCATCTCCCTGCTGTATTTCCCTGATCATAACTCCCGGCACTCCACTCTCGTTACTTGTTCCGTATCGACCTCTCCCACAGGACTTCAGCCCCAGCACCTAGCACAGGCAAGTGCTCCATCAATATTTTTGAGAGAATTAATGAAGAAATAAATGACTTAACGGCACATTTTACAACCTGGGCATTAGCTAAGCCTCCCGGAGACCCACAGAGAAAAGAATAGGAAGCCCTAGCTGGAAGATCCAAATTGGCCGTTTGATCACAGAGCTTGGCCGAGGTGTGGCAGCTGCTGCCAAACCCCCTTTTCCATGGCCCTGGGGAATTTGGGGCTGGCTTAATGTGTGTTGAAAACCCCTTCCAAGGGGTGTTCTCATCTCTTGAGAGAAAAGCCACATTGACAGCTTTTAGCTGCATCTTCTGGAGCATTGGACATGGCCCAGCACTTGGCAGCATCCTCTATCCCAACACACGCACGCACGCACGTGCGCGCGCGCACACACACACACACACACACACACACCCTTTATTCTTGCTCCTACAGGGGCTCACTAAGCCATACCACAACTACAGACTTTCCTGTGTCTGACTGCCCCCTCCCGGATCAGGCTGTCAGCACACCCCCACTCACAAAGGGGAAGGCAGCTCCCCACCCTCACAAAGGTGTCTCTGTGTAAGGGTGTTCTGGAACCCAGGGCAAAGATCAGTGGGAGAAGGAGGGGCCATGGGGCTTCCTGGGAGGGGAAGAGACAGGAAGAGAAGTGAGCCAGAGAGAGAAGAGGAGAAAGAGAGTAGGATAAAGATCTTCGTGTTGAGATCTCACAGCGGGAGGTGGGAGAGAGTCTTTGAAGTAGTAGAGAGTAGTGGCTACAAAAGATTTTGGCGGGGGATGGTGGTCAAACAACTTGGGTTGCAAATCAGCTCTGCCACTTCCTAGCTGTGTGACTTTGGGCAAGATACTTCCCTTCTCTGAACCACGGCTCTCAGATGTTACCTTGAGGGGTATATGAATCATGCAGGACGTTCTCGGCTTCATGCTTGGCTGGCTGGGTGAGCTCAGTAAATGACAATTGTTATTGCTCTCATTGGGGAGTTCGCTCCACTCCTGCCACCCCACTTTGCCTCCCAACTCACCCACTCCCTGGAGTGTGGGGACTTATCATGGCTCCAATCACAGCATCTGTTGCTAAAGTGGCTTTTAGAGGTTCGGACTCAAACCACTGATCCAGCACCTGGGACAGCAAAATGGCAGTGAGAAGGGCTTAGGGGCCTTGTGAAGAGAGACCCCCCCTCGCTGTGAGGCCCAGCCTGAGGCTGGGGAACCCCTGACCTTGGTTATTGGAGCTGTGAGGACCTGGTAATACTGGGGCAGCCGGACTCCCAGGATGCGACCTGAAAGAGAAGATTCATAAAACATAAACTGAGACAGGGAAGAAGGAAAAGCTCTGATCTGTAATGGAACATCTCTGCATATCTGTTTATCTATAAAATGGGAGTAATATTTCATACCCCCGAGAGCTATTGTGAGGATTAAATGAGGTATGTAAAGCATTTGCAAGTTCATAGGCACTTAACACATTTTAGTTCTTAGCATTATTTTTGGAAAAAATTTAATTTGTTCCATATTCCTTTACTTTAAACTCTGTAAGGCCTGTGACCTGGGAGGTAGCTGGCTTGGTTAGTCCACTCCTCTGATACTGATTCAGACTATCTCAGACAGGAACCAGGCAGTAACACCTTGAAGGCAGGGGCTGTGATCTCCAGCCTCTGTGGCCCCAGGGCCTAGCTTAGTGTCTGGCACACAGCAGGTCCTCCATAAATGTGCATGAATGTTTACTGCACAAGGCTCTTTGGACTGGTAATCTGAGAGCCATTGTCCACTTTTGGCATGTGTGACAGATTCTACTGGCTCCAGTCCTTTGCCCTTCCCCATATCCACACACTTTACCATGTAACCGCAGTGCTGCCCACCTTAGTGGGGTTGACCTGCCCTGCTCCTTAATTCTGAACTCATTTGCATGATTTGCTTGGCCAGTGGAATGTTTGCAGACGTGATGCAAACAGAGGCTTGAAACTGGCCTGCACATCTGGGCTTGCCCACTGTGCTTCTGCTGTTGATGTCAGAAGGCCATGCCTGGACTAGCCTGAAGCCAAGAGGAGGATGAGACACACCTGGAGCAGAGCTGCCCTAGCCAATGTGCCCCAGCCACAAACATATGCGTGAGACCAGACCGGATCAGCTGGACCACGCAGATTCATGAGGAATAAATTATTTTCATATGCCACTGGAGTTTTTTTGTTGTTTGTTATGCAGTAATTTTGTGACCATAGCTAACTGGTTCAGTATTTGTCTAGAACATAGAGGGTAAACTGGTCTTTACACCCTAGAGGAGTGGCAGAAAAGAATAGCACACTTAGGGAAACTGCCTTTCTCATACCTATGGCAGAAATCAAAAATTGATCACAGAATTTTTTCTTGCTGAGTTCAAATTTAGTATCCTTTTTGTATGGGGCACCTCTTCAAATTCTCTTGGCACCTATCTCTTATTCTAGTAGTGCCTATGGTGACGAGCTCCACGTAGGCTTTGATCAGCTTCACACAGTGAAGCTGACAACTCACCTCACACTTGTAAGATGTGCCTCTTTATTTCTGCCCTGGGGCTTTTCTGGCACTGTGACAGGACACCCACGAAAACCACATGGCACCCACGGATACACAGCCCCATATGGGATTTAATATGTCACGGAGAAAGCTTTGACCAATGGAGGACAGAACGCGATGGATAAATGTTCCCCCTTTCCTCTCTTGGGGATGGTCCTCATGTGCACTTCATACTGCTTCCACGGTCCTCACAGGCTCAGCACTTTGTCACCTGTGGAGTGGCCAGCACAGCAGGACACCTTGGTGTCAACTCTCCCTCTCTGCAGTTTCACTCCTCCTTTCCCTGGGCCACCCTTCAAAATGAACGACTTGCACGTAAGCGTTTGTGTCAGGCTCTGGTTCTAGGGCGCGCCAGGCTAAGTGCTTCTCGTGACCGTGCTCCAGGCAGCCCCTATCAATGGACAGGCTGCCTCAGAATGTCAAGCAATGCTCAGTCATTGAGAAAATAGGCTCAACTCTGTGAAGGTCACACACGATGCCCTGAGGCCAGCACTTTGGACTTACCTGCCTGTAGCAGGGGTGTGAGGGTGGAGAGGGACTTGAGCCTTTGTAGCAGGGAGCCCTGCCTTAAGGCTTCCATGTCCACAGGGGCTGCATCCAGTAGAGGGTTAATGGCTAATGCCAAGCGATTCATGAAGGCCTCATATTTGGGAAAGGCCTGGAACAGAGCACCAAGTCAAGGCCCCATTGCCTAGACCCCACGAAGACACTGCTCCCACGCTCGGCCCTCCATGCCACCCCACGTGGCCTGCTGCACCTCAGCTGAGGCTCCATGGTTCCTCAGGACTCATGCCCAGCCGCGGCTTGGCGTGGCTGTGCTGAGTTACTCCCAGTCCTAGGTCTGTGTGCTGATATCAGCACTGGGGGAGGTCAGAGAGAGCCTGTGCAGAGGAAGAGCCATCCGGTGGTGGCAGGGAAAACCGGTTGATGCTGGCCAAGAACAGTAGTCAGCCACGGAAAATTGGCAAATATCTTAGGATGTGCTGTGTTAAACCAAAAACCATTTACGTGTTTCTTCTTTCTGTCCTGTCTGTCTACATATTACTGATAAAAGAAAGATCAGTTTCCTTGTATTTCAGCATGCTAACTGTTCTTCCCTGGTCTTCAAATCTCCTGTCCTCTTATCATAAGTAGAAACTGAAGCCTGCATCCCTTCACCCCACAAGCTCCCATGACAGAATTCATTTTGACAGCCTGGTTAGGACACCCACCCCTCCTTCACTGGATGGGTGACAGGAGCAGGGATGAATGCCTGTGCTATGGTTTGATTTTCAGCCCGGAGTTTTAAATTTTTGGTTCATCTAGACTCATGTATATACCCATGGAATTTTAATAACTGTTACATAAAAGTTCTGTGCCGAAGTACATTCGAGAAGTCTTGATAAAAATATAGTTAAACAGGTTTCTCTGCAGCAGGCCTTTAATATGACAACATGTAGAGACAAAACCAGAATTCAAGTTCTTTACTTTCTACAATGGGATGTGGCCTCTGCCTCCTGTTCCTACAGTTGCTAGCATTCCAGGCTACAGCCTCTGTCTTATAGGACCAGGGACCCAGCTTTGTCTTGAATCTTCTCTAGTGCATCTAAGATAGGCAGAGTTTGGAAAAGAGGGTGTAAGCAGTGGTCCTCAACAAAAGAGTCACTTTTTTAAAAAAGCAAAGCTCTCGAGGTGATTCTGACTGTCAGCCAGGTTTGGCTACTGCTAGTCGAAGAGAAATATTGTGTATCTGTGGTTCTCTTGGTCTCACCCAACACTAGATTAACGCAACAACAAAGCAAAACACATTAATTAGATTAGGTTCTTCTTATAAAAATGTCTCCACCAAGATATGAGTTAATGCTATGCCTTCGGCTTATATGTAGGCAGAGTACAAAAAATAGCCATTCAAAGAATCTTTTCATATCTGCAAAACCAGTCACACCAGGCCCATGACACTCAATAACGCGTAAAGCTACCCAACAAATTACTTAGAATGCAATCTCAAGAAAAAAAAAATGTGCATCTCCATCAGATGTGGGTGCTTTCTTTCACTAGACCTGCATGCCATCATGGACAAGCTCTTTCCTTAGGCTGTCAGGGAAATTGATGCCAAATCGAATGAATACTTATTACAACTCTCTGGTCCTAAATTCCTGATCCAGTTCATTCTATCTTTAATTGTCTCTGATCCGCCCTTTATCCTTCTTTTTGGCCTTTACGTGCTTTAATATTGATAACCACTTAGAGTTCTGTCCGAAAGCAGGAGAAATAGAAAGTACAGAGAGGATAAGTACATTCCAATGGATTCCCTTTTGATATTCAGTAGGTGGTCACCCATACAGTGGCCTCATATTGAACACACACAGGTTTGAGGGTTTCTGGTGTCTGCTGGTCTTAATCACTGACTTCCATCTCCTCTTCACAGTGCCCAAGATCAAAGGCTAGCACAGGTAGGAACCCGCCTAGGGCAGGGAGCGGGGTGGCCTGTCCAAGCCTCTGTGGCTTTCAAACATGTGCTCTAGGACAATGCCAACCAGGCCCATTTCCTTTCAAGAGCCTCCTCCAGAAGGAGTTAAAGGAGAAGATCAATCGCTGGTCAGTTTCCCTACCTGAGCATCCTTCCGTGAAAACTGGGCGATCTGCTTCTGGTTTTCCGCCATGTTTGTGCCTAAGAGAAGGGACCTGGGCACCTTGTTCCCTGTGCCTTCTTCCAGCATGGGGGTGAAGGAGTAGGGGTTTCGAAGATGAAGCCTCAGCCCATGTTTCTGCCGAACACAGACAGCACAAACAACAATTGAAGAGATCTGTGGCCTCTGCCCTTGGCCCCTCTCTGGTTGCAGTTTTGACGGTTTAGGTACCTGTGTGCACGTTACCAAAGCCCCAATTCTTATTTTTTAATATAAGTGTATAACAAGCTCTTTTCCCCCAGCACTCTATGACAGATCATATCACACCACACCACACTATACCATGCCAAGCTGTGTCACGCCATGCCACACCTAACTACATCAGGCCTCACCATGCCATACCGTGATGCCATGCCACGCCACACCATGCCATACCGTGTCACACCCCAGCACGCCACACGCCACACAGCACCATGCCACGCCACGCCATGTTACACCACAGCACGCTACACCACACCACACTGCCCTGTGCTGGGAACTGTGGGAAGGTTTACAGTGGTTACTTCGCAACTCTATAAATATATCATCCTCATTGCACAAATACAATAACAGAAGCTCAGAGAAGTTAAATAACTTGTCCAAAGTCACATTGGGAGGTGGATCTGAGTTTCAAAACCACATATATGTGACGCCAAAGCCCGGGCTCTCAGCACTGGTCTATAACTGCCTCCACTCCAGAAATAAGTAATTAAAATTTAGAAAGACCCAATAAAGCAATGGTTATGTCAAAATCCATACTTGCAATGTAGAAAAATGATTCACATAAAAAATTTTTATTTGCTTTGTAGACTCATTTACTCCAAGGGCACCTTAAACGGAAGTTCCTTTGATGCATTTAAAATATAATTTGATTTACAAATATTTGAGTAGTATACAGAACTTGCCAAGAGTACATCTCTCTTTTTTTTTTTTTAAAAGAGAATAATCATGTGAAAATTTGTATTCTGTGATTCTTAGTTTTCAGAAGCTAGGTTTTTCAAAAGGAGGATCTACGCCCCTGCCTCCCCCCGCTACATTCTGCCACTGTGCATAAGTGGTGCCTTTGCAAACTGCCTTCAGCTATAGTCTGGTATGGACTGAAAACCAGAGACCCGTTCCCAAGCCTGGTCGGTGACAGGCTCTTCCTCTCCTCTCCCTGTTTCTATCTTTGTCTCTCTCGGTCTCTTCTTTGAGCCCCTGACTTAGGGTTCAAAGAATAATTTCTTTAGTGTGTTTCTGTAATTATCTGGTTCAGAGAACTCATCTATATGAACCAGTGGCCAAAGAGTTGTGAACAGTGGCTCAACATCTTATTAATTTCAAACTTTCAATTTAAAGTTGGTGCTAAAGTGCACAGCAGCTTCGTATACAGATGGCACAGAGGACTCTTTTCTCTGAGTGGCGGGTGACAGAAGCAACGAGCGGGTAGAAGCTAAGTGGACTCCAGGAATGTGGTGACCGGGTTTACAAAGGAGGCAGTAAGGGGTGAAAGGAATCTGAAAGGGTCGGGGGAAGAGTTTGGTAAGCTTGTGGACCAAGGTTAAGGTCACTAAGAGAAGTCAACAGGGCAGACAGAATGCAGACAGAATGTTCTCAGGATCCACTCAAAACAGCCCAGGAGCCAGAAAAGGTGAAAGTCTCTCCTACTTCCTGCTGAGGCTGCTAAGAATGGTAACAGGATCTAAAGTTTAATCGGACTCATGTCCTAAGGTAGCTTTGTAAACTCAGAGGCACAAGGGTTCAGGCAGCTTCCCTGCCATAGCCAGACAGGACACCAGGAAGTGATGGGACAGCGGTGGCACCCCCGTCCCATGTAGGGTATCAGATCGGCTGCATGTAGGAACATGAGCCTGATGTTGACAAAGCTTGTCCATCAAAAGAAATCCAATTTTTATGTGAATTTTCCCAATTTTTAAGACACAAGGTGGGCTAGAAAAAACTCACGTGTGGGAATGTACCAAGGAGACTGTGCGAGACAAACCCTCGGACGGAAGAGAAACCACAGGCACACACATAGTAGGAGCCTTCAGCCCAGGGCAGGAAGATGGAACTACCCCCCACCCAACACCATCAGGCCACAGGCAGGAGAGCTCTACCTTCAGCTCCAGGTCGGTGTAAATCTGTGGCCTCAGCAGGCTGAGAAGGTAGGATGCTCGGGAAAATTTAAACCCTGAAACCGAATAAGATGAAGACAGTCACCAGTGGTCACCCCCTGCCACCCTCACACCACCTCTCAGGGCTCACCTGGGATGATCTCCTCAGTGACAGCTGCACCCCCGATCACATGGCGTCTCTCCAAGACGGCTGTGTTCACCCCCAGTCTCTGCAGGTAGGCGGCCTGTGGGGGCGGGGGATGGGCACACGGGGCCCTCCCTTTATCCCTGGAGGCCAACCTGCAGTCTCAGGCTCCTCGCTATGGGGCCAGCTTGCCACGCCTCGGCTCCTGCTGTTCCCCGCTCTGAGAATGCTGTTCCCCGCTCTGAGAATGCTGTTCCCCGCTCTGAGAATGCTGTTCCCCGCTCTGAGAATGCTGTTCCCCGCTCTGAGAATGCTGTTCCCTGCTCTGAGAATGCTGTTCCCCGCTCTGAGAATGCTGCTCTCCTTGCTTCCTAAAGCCACACTTTCCCAATCGTCTTCTGAGATTGAACATGACTGTTCCTGCCCTTCCACTTCCCAGCAGAAGGTGACCGTCCTTCCTGCCAGGCCCACGTGACTCTGTGAACTCAGGCCCATCTCCTCCAAGCAGGGGCGCACCTCGTCCCTCCTCACAAGCCCTGAGAGGCGGCACAGCGAGCTTGCGTGTGCGCGCTGAGCTAGACTGCCAGCTTCTCCTCCTCTTTCTCCGCCTGGGCGCCTGCTCCACCTGGCCTCCGTTTCCCCATGGGCGAAAATAGGGCTGATCATAATAATACCCGCTTTGCCTGCTTTGCAGGGCTGCTATGAGCTGGTTCTCTGGCACACGGAACATGCTCAATAAATGAAGCTATGGTTATAACACGGTTTTATTCGGGGGAACAAATGATGCAGGAGTTTTACTATGTTTTTTCTCTAGCACTTAGTGGGAAATCAATAAATATTTCTTGAATTAAACTAGTCTCGAGTCTACAGATCTAAAATGCTGGTCCACCCACCGCCACCACCACCAAGGTGACAATGGGGATGGTGCCGTTCAAAATTCAGACTTTTAAAAAGTTCACATGGCAACTACTATGTGCCGGACACCGGAGCGGATCATCTCATTTAATTGAGCCCAGCCCCCTTGAGGTAGGCACTATAATTCTTCCCATTTCACAGATGAGGAAACTGAGGCTCAGTGAGGTAAATAGTCTCCTCGGACACACAGAGCTGATGAGTAGAGGTGTTGGGAATGGAACCCAGATGGTCTGGACCCAGAATCTATACTCCTGACATATCCTGATGAGAAAGGAAAACGAGCAACCCCAACTCTGGGGAGCTGGCCTGGCCCTCGGAGGTGAGCCGTGTTGTTCTCCTGTTAGAATGAACACCTCGGACCAGGGGCGTCTGAGAACATCTAGACTGGGACAGAGCAAGCCCCCTTTGCAATTTTGTCTAAGCACAAATGCAAACAGGATCTTTGGGCCACCAGCAAAATGCCAAACACTCCCCCTCTGGGCCGAGCGACTCCCGCTTTTTCACCAGCTGCCACTCTCCTCACACCAGTCTCCCCTCCCTACAGACGAGATTTATCAAGATGCCCAGCCACAGGATTGTGCCACTTCCTGACAGTGTCCAGTCCAGAGCAAACTCTACCCGCTTCCTCAGACTCTCCCTCAAATTATCTGACCAAAGTGAAAATCCAAGAATTGGTTCCTCCTCACACCCTCTCACTGAGCCACCCCAGGGTTGCCGTGGTGTGCATTTTTTTTTGTTGTTGTTGCAAGGAGCTGCCAACCAAATCGGTTGGGGGGTGGTGCCCAGGTGGGCCTCTAGCTGGGGCTGGAAACCTCCAGCCATGAGTCCCCATTTGTGTGAGGCTGCATGTGCCAGAACTGTGAAGCACATCACCTCTTCCCTTCCCAACGACTCTGAGGATGGACGTCTTTAGTCTGATTTTACTGTGGCTCAGAGAGCCTAAGTGACTTGCCTTACCCTTCACAGACAGAAGGTAGCAGAGTTGGGAGACAAACCCAGGTTTATATTAATATAAAATTGATGTTTCAATTACCGATGGGTTGAGTTACCGAGTATCTCCTTGCAAAATGTTCAAGAAAAATTGGTAAGTCAGGGAAAGTATTCAGATTTAACACATCTCATAGTTTCCCGACATTGCTAAGTCCCCTATATTGGTATTCTAGAGCTGCCACTGCTTCAGGAAGATGTTCTGTGTTTGTCTTGTGGCCCGAACACCCTCTAGCATGCCCTATGGCCTCCTGGGGGTACAGGGACTCAGGTTTGAGAAATACAGCCTTGGGCTAACCGGGCCCAGCTCAGATTCAGATCTCCTCTGCTGGACTGGCTTCCTTGCTGTCTCCAGGGTACACTGGGGACTGTGTAGCTGCTGTGCTCTCCATGTTAGTATACAGCCTAGACCCATCTGGGAGCACCGGGCTCTACACACAAGCATTGCCTGTAATCTGGGATCATAGGGCCCCACCCAGCTCCAGTTACCTGATCCCCAGGCTCCAACACGTCTTCCAGGCTATGCCAGTTATACACTTCCCCACCTTTTCATCATCCCACCTCTGAAAGTTTCCTGACTCTCCCAAGGTCATGAGGGAAGTCCATGTGCATTAAGGACATCCTCTTTAACTACTGCTAATGTCCCTTTGACCCAGCCACTCGTCAGCACCAGAGAGAGGGGACTAGCCTGACTTTCCTTCTTTCCTGTGGCTCCTGAAGGCCACAAACCCAGGGGCCAGGGAAGTGGGGCAGGGAGAAGGTACTCACAGCCACCAGCCCGTTGTGACCTGCAATGAGACAGAGGAGAGGGTTGAAAAGTAACACTGGTCAGTGGGAAGACAGACACATTCCTTGAGGACCGTGGCCACCCAACCTTGTCACTAGGCCTGTGAAGATCTTGGAGAGGTAGCAGAAACTTAGGGGACCCCTAAAATCCATACCTGGATATTGGAACAGCATCTAGCTTGATGCTATAAAATACCTGGTCTGTGTAGAGTCAGAAAACCTTGGTTTTTGCCCTGTCATGAAAAATGTCCTGTCATCCTGACTTGGTCAGAGGCTCCATGCTGGAGTGAGGGGCAAGGAAAACATTTATGGTCATCAGACAAAAGCTGTCCCATGAAGCCTCATAATGCTGAGCTTTCGTCATTCGGGGATCAGCAGGTGACCGTCAGAGGAAGAGTCAGTTTACTTGGCAAGGAGGAGAAGGAAAGCGTGGCTAATACGCTGAAGTACCAGATGTACCGGGAGAGCTGGTGTGCTGACGTCCGGCGTAAAATCGCTGGCCACCCAGGTGAGCACTGGTGGTGTGGACAGTCGCTGTCAAGCCTGGCTTGTTTTGCCAAATGTGGTTCATAGTAGAGCCCCGGAAGGCTTTAGGCACATGGGTTTGTTTTTGTCAATCTCCAGTATTCTCAAAATAAAATGGAAACAGTTCAAAATGAAGTAATTAAACATATACAGCTTCCATGTGTGTTAGAGTCGCTAGTATGCTTCAGGGGTACTAGCGGATTGGGCCAACTTACCTATTTTACCTATAAAGTTTCTTTCCAGAAATCTTAGGAGGGCTGCCCCTGGGCTAAGAGCCCTAAACTTGGCTTGGGATCCCCATGTTCCACGCCAAGACCACTGATAGTGAGTGCCTCTCCAGCTTTGAGAAGCTTCAGGATCACCTGAGAACTCATGTAAACGCCCAGATTCCCAGACCCCTCGCCAGACACTACTCAGCAGGCTGAGGGCGGGGCCTGGAATGCGGTTTCTCACAAGCAACTGGGTCATTCCGATGCAGGTGGTCTCAGACACACACACCGAGCGCGCGGGCGCTGGGGCTGAGCGGCCTCCTCTTTCCTTACTCCCGGGAGAAGGTGCAGCTGCTGATGGAGAGTCTCCTTGGGCGGAGAACATGCCCCGGTCATTTTCAGGGAGGGGAGTCCGGCCTTGTCTGAACCACTTGGTGATAGAAGGGTTGCTCTGTGTCTTCAAAGATGTCAGAAGATGACTATGTTTTCTGAGCAGCGACCCGAACCCAGTGTTGACTCAAATAAAATGCTCGACGATAATTTCACAAACATTCATAAATAGTGGAGCAGCGGTGACCCACATGATGGATTTCTTCATAGCTGAACTGATTTTATTTTAAAATCTCCACATAGAAACTGCCAGGATTTTAGAGATGACTGAGCCAATTTCTCATCCATTAAAAGACGCTCTACCATGAGGTTTTCAAACCTCTGTCGCCATGATCCACGGGAAAAAAATGTATTTTACGCTGTGATCCGGCACACCCCCCCACATAAAAGTGTAGTTCACAGACACAAAAATTTCATGAATGTCAACCCTTATCATGTGATAATCAAGTGATAATCTATTTGATTATATTTCATTTTTTTAAAAATGCTGGTGGCTATGCTATTTTTACATATTTTTGAAAATTATCTTAAGGAAAGTTAAAAAAATATTGCTGGATGAGACTCATGGGTGGATTGCAATCTGCTGTTTGAAAAGCCCTGCTCTCAAATACATACAACTACTTAAAGGCCCACCATCTTGGGCTCAACTTGGCTTCTGCTATTCACCAGACATGATCCTGGGAGAGTCACTTAAACCAGCCAGGTGCCTCAAGTTTCCTCATATGTAAAACAGAGAGGATTCTGGGACCTCTCGGTGTTGCAGAGAGAATGACCGATAATATATGTAAAGCCCTAACCCTTAGCAGATACTGAATAAATGGTAGCTATCTGTCCTTTAATTACTGCTGATTATAAATCTTGGAAAACTAATAAAGGCTTCCAGGCAACTGGGTTCCAGTTCAATTATCACACATAAGCCCACCTATGCACGAACACATCTCAAATGACAAAGGTCGAGGATCCAATATCCCAGGACCCTCCTTCCTCCACCACTCCCCCACCCCTAGTCCTGGCTGAGCCCTTCTGTGGCTTCTGGTGACCTCCCTTTGCCCCTTGAAGGGACCTTAAGCTAATCTCCAGGCCTGACTCCTGGGATCCTTAGGGAGCTGGCACACCGGGCTCTGCAGGGAAGCTGCTCTGAACGTGGCATCTAGACTGTGGGCTGCAGCCGCCTGCATTGGATCTACTCAGAGTGTTGGTTAGATGTGCTATCTCCATAGTGACTTTCAATCCTCAGAATCCGAATCACCAGGAAGTGCATTTGAATGAGCTCCTGGGTCATTCTTAGGCATATTGAGTCGGATAACTAAATCAGGGTCATCTTCTAGGCGGCTTCCAGGTACTGATGTTACTTCAGGGATACAGAGATGAGACCAAGAGTCAATCTCCCTGCCAGGAGACAGCGGGGATGAGTTGTCCCAAGAAAAAGGTGGGTAGGGGGCTCTATGAGGCTGAGAGGGCCGGGTGCTCCCATTTACTGAGCTGTCAGGGGGGCTGGAGCAGGCTTCCCCAGCCCAGGTCACATGCAAGCCGTTGTCAAACACAACCATTGTTAAAAATTAAAGTGTATAAACTTACAATGAAATAAATTATATTAAAAACACAGGTAATACATACTCAAAACTTGCCGCTTTCTAATTATTTTACTTCATTTTACTATTATCTATGCTCTGGTGGTTATTTTTTCTCTACGTAGTGCCGCGTCCTCTTTCTATCCTACTGCGTGACAAGGTCCGGAGATGGGGACAGAGGCTTCAAGGAATGCATCGTCAAGAACGAGGACGTGGCACGTGTTTAGGGATAATTGGTTTCTTAGGAACGATCCTATTAATAGGGGGAATTTGGGTAGCACAAATTCTAGTAAGTGTAAACGCTGTACAAGTGGATTTCCTCAAAATTGGCTCTGAGGAAAATGTAGTAAATTCCCTGCGTATGGAATCAGCTCTAGTCACCCTGACGTGTCCAGAATGCGTAAACCCTTTATTTGAACAATTATTAAGAGAAATTCCTTT
>NW_011889019.1:2595287-2597829 GCF_000151845.1 Pteropus vampyrus
TGGCAACCGGCTAATTTCACAGGAGAGACATGGAAACCCTGAGCTCACCTAGTCCTCCCTGGTCATTTTAGATGGGAAGACCCAAGCCCAGAGAGGGCAGGAAGCTGCCCCAGATCACACAGCAAGGCGACAGCAGAGACAGCCCCAGAACTCCAGAGCCTATTTGCAGACTGGTGGGCTTCCCACCACAGTGCCTGCTCTCGCCCCAACTCCTGGCCATCTTATGCCAAGAGAAGAGGGAGAGGAGGGGCTTGGGAAGGGGTCCCTCCAGGCCTCTGGGCAGGGCTGCCCTCCCAGCGCACAGCTCTGGCTCAGCCTGACTTACCTGCTCCTATCACCACTGCATCGTACTCAGGCTTCAGGCGTCCCTTGGCTTCCCAGTGAGTGCGTCTCCGGGCAGGGCAGGGAGAGGCACTCATGGCCCTGCTGAGACCTCGGCCACTTGCAGCCATTTCCGCCCAGTACTAGGCCAGGAATTTGCTTGCAATCAGCTTTTTGTGTGTCCTCAAGCAGGGGGAGGAGCAGGGAGAAAGTAGGAAGAGAGGAGGAGCTGCAGTCCAGCTGCCTTACTTGGCCTTAGGCCACACTAAACAGAGGACAGAGTTGCACACTCCGCCACGTGGAGTCCCCACAGGGCAGGGTTGAGGGAGGTTGACTGTTAACCCAGCTGAAGTTGTGTTGCCTCCAGGCCTTTGGATACTCACCTCCAGGCTGATAATTCTCTGACCCCACGTGTCAGGAGCTGTGCAGCCTCTCATGTCAGCCCCAGAATTCCTGTTGTACAGACAGGGCCACTGAGGCTTGGAGGTGAGCGTGAGCAGTGAATGCTCTGGTGAAGTCGGAACAGGGTGCCAAAGGCCCTCTTCTCCCTGTGCTGCCCTGCTTCCCATTAAGGAATCACACGTCCGCCATGTGCGGGACGGCTCCACTCCCCATCCTGCCAGCTGATAGGCGCTGAACTGCTCTACACCCACAGCAGACTCAGGGAGCCTGCTAGCTGAGCACCCTCTTAGCATCACTGTGACCAGGGCCTCAAAACAACTGCAGAGAGGCCCACGTCTGTCACTGGGCCCGAGAGAGCCACGCGTTCTCTCCCTGATGCTTAAATGCCGTGAGCTCATGAGGATGCTGCACTAGCTAGAAGGGCTGGGAGGCCAGTTTGCTCATCTGTAATTCTTGGGGTTCACCTTTTTCTTGTGAAGGCCTAGACATTTCTCTTCTGCCCTTTGGCACCTTTCCTGTTTTCCAGTTTCTTTGAGGATTAAAAATCTGTAAATATCTTCAGACGAAGTGCTTTCTTACTGTCCTCTGGCCCGTCTTGAATTAGGAACCCCTTTGTTTTCTGCCTATTAGTTTCCAGGCCATTCCCGTTGTAGGAAAAATGCACCCCGGGAGTTGGGAGTGTCTGTACTGCTCTGACATCTGTCAGTGTCCTAGAAACCCGCTGTTAGAAACACATTTCAAAACTGGGAGAAAATGTGGAAAAGGTGTTTCTGAGTGAGAGGGTTTTCTGGGGACCCTTCTCTCAGCTCAGACCCCCCTCCACATGCCACGGAAGGGCCATACCGCCTGCAAATCTCTGCTAATATCCCTCTCAGGACATTCACTCTGCTGTTATTGTTATATTGAAAAACTTGGGGTTTTGATTAAACTAGACATGTCACATCATGCAGCTGCTAAAAATTAAGGGAAAATATTAAGTGACAAAGGTTGGACCCTAAGCGGTGGTGGCTTCCAGACCTAGTCTTTCCCCTTTGTGCTCTTCTGTATCTTCCACAATTGATATTTTAAATTTCTGTCCATAAAATCACGGTATTAAGAACGCAGTCCTCTCAGGTGACTGTCCCTCACTGCCACCTTCTGACGACTTTAGCCCAAGGTGTAGTTCTAGTTCCTTCAGTACCTGAAACCTTTAGGCTGTTTCCTTAATGGGAAAGAACAGTCTTGGCACGAATCCTGGCTCCAGACTGAAGACAGAATGCCTGGCAGCTGTCTGCATGTCGTGAGTGAACCCTCAGCTCTACTCCGCTGGGTCCTGACTTCTGCCATGCTGCTTGTCCCCGCTCTATTTGGTCTCTTGTCATCATGTCTGTTCTGGGGAGGGAGCTGCTAGGTTGGAGGGGCTGCACCCCTGCGGCAGTGGTTCTCAATCCAGGACATGCCAGGATCACCGGGCACAGCCTGGGATCCGGTGCACCGAGTACACGAATCTCAGGTGGGGCCAGGACAGGACCTGAGAACCGCGAGCGGCACCAAGAGGCCGACTCACCAGGGCTTCTCGGCACCAAGCAAGGTCTACGGGCCCAGGCACGGTTAGCTTGAACAATATCAATAACTGAGACCAGTGTTTATTGAGCACCTGCTGCGTGTCTGGCAGCCCTAACCAGCACCCAGAGAGGGTGGTGCCATCACCCCACAAGCAGGGAGACAGGTCTGGTTTAGGAAACCCACCCAGAGCTGCAGAAAGAAAATGGCAGAGCTCAGAGCTGGACTTCAGCCAAGGGAGTGCCTTTCATTTGGGGAAGAAACCAGCTTCCTGAGG
>NW_011889019.1:2597879-2614869 GCF_000151845.1 Pteropus vampyrus
AACAACTGCAGAGAGGCCCACGTCTGTCACTGGGCCCGAGAGAGCCACGCGTTCTCTCCCTGATGCTTAAATGCCGTGAGCTCATGAGGATGCTGCACTAGCTAGAAGGGCCGGGAGGCCAGTTTGCTCATCTGTAATTCTTGGGGTTCACCTTTTTCTTGTGAAGGCCTAGACATTTCTCTTCTGCCCTTTGGCACCTTTCCTGTTTTCCAGTTTCTTTGAGGATTAAAAATCTGTAAATATCTTCAGACGAAGTGCTTTCTTACTGTCCTCTGGCCCGTCTTGAATTAGGAACCCCTTTGTTTTCTGCCTATTAGTTTCCAGGCCATTCCCGTTGTAGGAAAAATGCACCCCGGGAGTTGGGAGTGTCTGTACTGCTCTGACATCTGTCAGTGTCCTAGAAACCCGCTGTTAGAAACACATTTCAAAACTGGGAGAAAATGTGGAAAAGGTGTTTCTGAGTGAGAGGGTTTTCTGGGGACCCTTCTCTCAGCTCAGACCCCCCTCCACATGCCACGGAAGGGCCATACCGCCTGCAAATCTCTGCTAATATCCCTCTCAGGACATTCACTCTGCTGTTATTGTTATATTGAAAAACTTGGGGTTTTGATTAAACTAGACATGTCACATCATGCAGCTGCTAAAAATTAAGGGAAAATATTAAGTGACAAAGGTTGGACCCTAAGCGGTGGTGGCTTCCAGACCTAGTCTTTCCCCTTTGTGCTCTTCTGTATCTTCCACAATTGATATTTTAAATTTCTGTCCATAAAATCACGGTATTAAGAACGCAGTCCTCTCAGGTGACTGTCCCTCACTGCCACCTTCTGACGACTTTAGCCCAAGGTGTAGTTCTAGTTCCTTCAGTACCTGAAACCTTTAGGCTGTTTCCTTAATGGGAAAGAACAGTCTTGGCACGAATCCTGGCTCCAGACTGAAGACAGAATGCCTGGCAGCTGTCTGCATGTCGTGAGTGAACCCTCAGCTCTACTCCGCTGGGTCCTGACTTCTGCCATGCTGCTTGTCCCCGCTCTATTTGGTCTCTTGTCATCATGTCTGTTCTGGGGAGGGAGCTGCTAGGTTGGAGGGGCTGCACCCCTGCGGCAGTGGTTCTCAATCCAGGACATGCCAGGATCACCGGGCACAGCCTGGGATCCGGTGCACCGAGTACACGAATCTCGGGTGGGGCCAGGACAGGACCTGAGAACCGCGAGCGGCACCAAGAGGCCGACTCACCAGGGCTTCTCGGCACCAAGCAAGGTCTAGGGGCCCAGGCACGGTTAGCTTGAACAATATCAATAACTGAGACCAGTGTTTATTGAGCACCTGCTGCGTGTCTGGCAGCCCTAACCAGCACCCAGAGAGGGTGGTGCCATCACCCCACAAGCAGGGAGACAGGTCTGGTTTAGGAAACCCACCCAGAGCTGCAGAAAGAAAATGGCAGAGCTCAGAGCTGGACTTCAGCCAAGGGAGTGCCTTTCATTTGGGGAAGAAACCAGCTTCCTGAGGGACTTCCTCCTCCTCTCCTAGGACAGCGGAGGGAGGGTGTCTTCAGACACCAACAAGTACTGCGGACTTCCTGTCTCCTGGGGATAAATGGAGATGAAGCTCTGAAAGAGGCCACTGTTGTTTCAAGGAAACCAAAGGAATCCTCTGGCCTCCCTCCTCCTTCAGAGGGAAGAATCTGGGGGTTTGGTCATTGCCTGGAATGGAAGCTGCTCTAAGTGAAGTTTAAGAAATCACAGGGCTGCCCTGGGGACTGCCCATTCTCAGGTGGCTGCTACGGAGGAGAGGAGGCTCTTGCTGCAGCCATGTCTGCAAGTCGGGGGTGAGGACTGGAGAACTGGGTGCACAGGCAGACCGCGCTGGGGCCATCCACCCCGGCCTAGGGCAGGGGGACGCGGGATGCCTCCCACAGGCACCGGGCCAGCTCGCCGGCCTGCTGCACCAGCACGTCTCTGGGGATAACAGACAGGTGGAGGGCCAGCAGCTCATGGCACTTGACAGACTCAGCTGGGTGGCCCTTGCTGTAATAGCGCAGGAGCTTCCTGGAGGAGGGAAAGGGAGGACAGGATTCAGGGGCAGGGCCACGGTACTCCCCTCAAAGCCAATGGCCTCTCCCAGCACCATGCAGGTACCGTCACCTCATGAGGCCCCAGCACCCAGGACAGCGGGGCCTTCCCCACCCCTCGCTGGCCTAACTGTACAAGCCTCGGCCGCAGGACGCCATGGTCCTCCCACCTTTGGGTTCTTACTCCTGTGTCCGGGGTCTGCTGACAGTGGCGCCCTAAGGATGCCACAGAACCATCGGGGAAGTTCGGGGCCCCAGAGGAGACATCTGCAAAGGCTGCCAAACGGGTCCCAGCAGCAAGACGGGCAGCAACGCACACGCGCTCCCCACTCACTCCCTCCGGACACCAGGTCAGGCTGTGGGGAGCTTTTCACAGGGGTTTGTTTCTAGCTTCTTGGGGGACATTCCTGAAGGAGAAGCTGCTCCCCCATAGGGGAGCTGGCGCTTATCACTCAACATCCGAGCACGCACGGTCCTCAACAGCCTTCTGAATCGGTGTTACCTGTAGTAGTCTCCGCCCAGCATGCCCACAGGAGCCGAGTCATCAGAAAGGACAGGCACATCGATTATCTGGAGTTTGTACCCCTGAGGAAGGAGGAAGAGGGTCTTGACTGGGGAGGCGGTGGGCGTGGCGGGAAGAAGGTGGGCTTGGGTCAGACACACCAGGTTCATTGCCTGGCTCCGCCCTGCCTGGCACGTGCTTGCTGCTGGGAAAACACCTGGGCCTCTTTACCTTGTCTTCTCATCTGTGAGGGGGGCGGGGAGGGGGTGACGGTAATTCCCAATGGACATTAGAAACAAGGTATATGAAGTTCTGAGCACTGTGTCTGGCACATGGTAGCTCTCATTCCCATCAATGAATGAACGGGGTCAGCCACCAGCACATGCTCAGGAGGGCTGCCAGGTGGATGACCTGGGGAGGTGTCACTAAGAGCAAAGCATTATCAAAAGGCCCAACTCTCTCTTTAAAAACAATGGGAATTCCCAGGGTAGGCTCTGGAGAAGGGAATCAAGATCCACTGTGTACCCGCTGTGTACCAGGCACAGTCACAAAGCACCTCCGAATGCTCACGAGGGCACTGTGGGGTGCACCCTGCAGGTGAGGGGGTGGACTTGGCAGTGGCAAGTGGCCGCCCATGATGGCACAGCTGCAGCCAGACCTCACACTGTCTCTCCCTACCCCACAGCTCCACCTTAGCCTATGACCCAGTGGGGCCAACCATACACATGAAGTCATGTCTTTCCCTAGAAGCCAAGGTCAAGGTCAAATATACACTGGGCACTTATGAAGACACAGAGCAAAGATGGGAGCCTGCAGGTCAAAAAAGCTGCGCCTGGGTTCTGGCTTCATCGCCTGTGATGTTGGTGGCCCCGGCCACGGTGTTTGATCTCCAGGGCATGTGTAAAATGGAGTCACTGTATGGGCCAGCGTGGATGTGGGGCTATGAGAACAGCAGTGAGAGACCCCGATAACTGCACTTCACTGCGGAAAGGCAGGGCCATCGCCTCAGGGTCACCTCTTGCCAAGAGCAGAGAGAGGGGAGGGTATCAGGAGGGGAGGAGACAGGAGAACTGGGACCAAAGGCACTTGAGGGTAGAAGGAATGACCCTTAAAGAGCTGGAATAATGAATAATGACAAATGAGAAGAAAACGAAGAAACGGGAAAGGAAAGAGGAAAGAGAGAGAGAGAGTGAAACAGTGAGACAGAGCAGGAGAGAGAAGGGCCCGGGGAAGACAGAGACGGTAATCGCCCCGGCCCTGTGCGTGCACTGTGCTAACAGTGAGGTCCAGCAAACAGGCCAGGAGGCCAGAGACCTGACCCTGTTGTCGGCCTCACCGAGGGCAGGTGGGTGAATTGCTCTGAGCCTCGGCGTGCCCACCTCTACAAGGGGAACGACAGTGTGCCATGCTTCATAAGCGCAGCGGGTGGCACTGAGGCACCGAGGAGGCACACGATCTGAACAGCCTTTCTCACACAGGAAGGGCATGCGTCTGTCTGTTTCCACATTACCTGGACATTGCCTTGAACGACAGTATGAACTTTTCAGACAAATGGGTGGAGGGGTCACAAAGTCTGCTCAAAAACGGGACCTCTGAGTTCTGGGTCTCAACCAGCTGTACATATCTGTCAGCTCCGGCAGGGATGAGAAGAGACAGAATGAACACAGTCCAGAAGAGAGGAATCCAAGTGTTACAAGAAAGGCAAGCGTTTCCGGACTGTGCTGCCCCAGGACCTGGCCACACCCACCATCTCGTTCTCGAACCACAGGAAGTAGGAGCAGTGGAAGTCCCCGTCCTGGAACAGCAGCGTGGTGTAACCCTTCTGCAGGTATCTGCGTGCCAGTCGGATCAGAGACCAGACCTGGGGAAAGAAGCGGAGAGCATCTGTGGCTGCCCTGACGGCCACAGCCTGCAGGTTGGCCCTCTCCCCATGGCAGGGGCAGAGCTCAGGTTCGCGCCTCCAGGGGAAGAAAAGAACTCAGAAGAGAAGCTCCTTGAAGGCCAGGGGCCTCTCCTGCTCTTCTCCCTTAGTGCCGGGGCATGGCCTTGGCTCAGAGCAGGAGCTGCATGATAAGTCCATGTTGGATGGATGGTGGACTACTCCTCCAGCTACTGTGATGATAAAATACAGGTAAAAATACTTTATATAACTTTACCATACACGCCAGCCATAAATTAGCAAACTCATCATTCAAACCAGAAAACAGCTGAAGACAATTAAGACAGTGGGAGATGAAGGGTGGCCACTTGCAAACCCCTCCTTGCCGTCTTGGGCACAGGTTCTAATGCTGGGAAAGGATTTATTTGAACACGTACAGTGCCCTGATCCAGGCACACCTTCTGCCCCAGGGGTGGGAGCCAAACCAGGGCTCACCAAGGGGTCTGATGGAAACACGGTGCCTTGTTCTCTTGCCTAATCCGAGGACTTCCTGACGCTGCCTGTGAACTGCGTGAGGGAAGGAGCAGGGACAGCTGGCTCCCCGACCTCCCGGGCTGGCGAAAGGCCCGTGAGCGCTCTCACCAAAACCCTGAGCACACACGATTTACTCCAGACCTGACCACGACGTAATGTCTAATTAAATCTGCAAACAAATACATGGATTTGCTATATTTTCAGGAATGCAATCTGACAACATGTATCAATAACCTTAAAAACATTCCTTCCATTTGACTTAGCAATTCCATTTCTGGGAATCCATATTGAGAAAATCATCAGAGATGAGGACGAAGATGGATGCACAAAGGTGTGTGCTATGGAATTATTTATAATAGCGAAAGCCTGGAAACAATCTAAATGTTCAACACTGGGGAAATGGCTAAGTAAATTATGTTACAGTCACATGATGGACTGTTGTGGGGCTGTTAAAAATCATGTTTATAAAGAATTAATGACATGAGGAAATGCATCTGATATAAAGTAAAGTGAAAATGTGGTAAACAATCGCATAGACGGAAAAAGCTCAACTATAACAAACGGCACAGAAGAACAATGAAGAAAATGTACCAAGAGAACCCGGCTACCTCCGGAAAGAGGGAGGAAGATGACGCTGCTGCTGATGGTACCAGCAGGTGCCCAATGAGCTCTACCTCGATGCTATGCCACATACTGTGCTAAATATCTTACATGCATCTGTAACCTCTGCAATAATTCCATGACACCAGTAGTGTTATTATTCTCTTTTACAGATGAGGAAACTGAGCTTAGACTAAGTAACACCCCAACCACATCGTGAGTCACAGCCAGAGCTGGCTTTCCAACGCAGGCCTTCTGTCACTCATCTTATTTGAACTATTATGATATATATATTTTGGATGTAAAAAGTGTGTGTGTGTGTATGTATATACATCTAGTTTTTCAGAAAGTGGCAGAGATCCTCTCTCCTCCCTGCCAAAAATACTAGTTTGCCATGAAGAAGTCAAAGAAAATAAAAGAATCCCCAGAAAATGCTTCCCTAGTAGAAACCTTCTAGTTTTAAGTTCTGATAGTCAAATTGAATAAGCTATGTTTCTTCTGTTTTAATAGGACAAGAGGTAGTGGGCATTTGCTTATGCCAGGCACTTTGTTAGGCCTTGGCCGTTTCCTCCTCCGACCTTGCTGTCCAGACTCTGCTAATCCAGGACATTAGCAAACATCCAGGAAGCTACCCCCTAGCATCGACTGAGGCCCATGTGGCCCTGGGTGCTGACCAGGGCCCTCGGGTGAGAGAGACAAGCCACTATTCCTAGAAGCTTGTGGAGCTGGGAGCGGATGCTGCCCCAGAAGAGCAGGGGTGAAGGTGGGGTGGGCTCCAGGCCTCACGGGAGCCGAGGGCAGGGGGACTGGTCCTTCCTGGGCAGAGTCAGGCTGGCACACCTCATCCGACAGGCAGTGAAGAGTGCCTGGGTTGGGCGGTGGTTACCTTTGTTCTGATGAAATTGGCCAGGGGTCCCTTGCCCAGCTCTGCTGAAGTCCTTTCGCCGCTGCTGAGGGACGGGGCCACCATCTGTCCAGTCGTGCGGTCTATGTAGATGAAGTGCACCAAGCCTGGGAAGTCCTCTAGGTAGGTGAAGGTCTGAGTTAAGGTGCTTGTAAGCCAGGAAATGGGAAGGGCGCTTCTCTGTCCCTAACCTAGGCCTCCAGCCAGGTAAAGCAGTGGAGTCTGAGGCCAGGCCTGCCACGCCCACCCCCCAAAGGTTTCCACTCCAGCCAACTCCTCTCCCAGATCTCTGCCTACCTCCAAACCTCCAAACCCGAGAAGTTCTGAGATGCTAGTACAACGGATCCTTGACCCTAGAACATTTAACACAGGGAGTTCTAGACCCAACAGGAACATGATACGCTTGTATTTTACGGTTTTCGTGAGGCACGGCTTTAAATTATACACACGGTGAGGCTGGCGTTGAGGACAGAGCTATATAGCTCATGAGTGAGCCTAGCTGACCGCCCAACCCACACACCTCACCGCGATTTTGTTCATCTCTATGCTTCACCTCGAGAGGCTGGAAGTTCCCACTTGAGAGGAGAACAGACTCCCAGGGAAGGGCAGTGACTGGTGGCTAATGGGACTGTCATCCCTTTCATCTATATACTGAAGACAGAAGTTTCAGGAGGCTGGAGACTAGACCCTTTAGAGATATTACTATAGGAGAAGGTGTTTTATATAAAGTTCCAGAAAAACTAGTATAAAGTTCAATAAAACTAGTATGCTATAATGGGTCAAATAAGTCTTGGACACGTTCTGGTTTTTTTTTTTAAACTGGGATAAACTTTTTTCCTGCCGGCCTTCTCCGAGCCTTCACATTCTGCTCTGAACTGTGACCTCTACGTGGGAGGCCATGGCTCTCAAACCAACCAGACCCAGGACCCCACCCCTTGTGGAATATCCATCGCCACTTTGCTGGCTGGACAACACCGACATAAACGAATGCCGAGGCTTTCATGAAGTAACTCTGAGACACCAGGGGCTTCTGAAACTTCAGCCTTGGGGCGTTCCTGCAGGGAGGCATGCAGGACACGCTCTCCTATTATTTTCCTTCAGACAAAAGAAGAAAAGGTGGAATATACAGCCTCCCATCCCAAAGCCATGGTCCTTCAGAGTGAGCAGTTGGAGGACACGGGCAGACACGAGGGGCTCGAGGCTCAGACATTGGGATATGACACCATGGTGACATTCCTCCTGATCTTCACCAGCAGGAAGTCCTTCCAGTCCATCAGCTTCTCTCTGCAGGGGAAGCAACGGAAGGGGGGGTGGGGGCGTGAGGTGAGCCCTTCCCCTCACCCTGGCTAGTGGGGGGCCACGCCCACACTTACTGCATGAGTGTCTGGACCTGGTCCCGCAGGTGCTGGGGCAGCTGTGGGCCTCCCCGGCCCGGAGTGGTGGTCAGGAAGCTAAGACGGTAGATGGCACAAAGCTGCCGCTTCACCTTCCCACACACCTGGAGCAGTCTGGGCACCGAGAGATGAGAGCGTCACAGTGGAAAGGGCCCTAGAAGAGTGTGTTCCCCCGTGTGGTCACCCTGCTCCTGCACTGATGACAGACACAGCTGATGAAGTGTACCCTGCCCCTCACGGATCCAGGAGGCAGCATCCCAGTTTTTCCCAAATGTAGCATTCCAAATACTTGGGAAGAAATTCATGGAATCTCATCTAACCTCATGGTTTACTTCACCAGGAAGTGAGGGGAAGTGATGTGCTTGAGGTCGCAGTGAATCAGTGCTGAAGCCAGGCTGGAACCCGGGCCTTTCACCCCAGTGCTGGATCCTCACGGCCCTGCTCCTCAGCCTCTAGCCTCTCTGCTTGCCAATCTCCCGCTGGCACCCGTGGGCTGCACCCCGCTCTCCCAGGACCCCTCTGCCCTCAGAAACGCCTTCCTGAGCACTCTCTCCCTCTTGGCCTGGAGGAGACTTGCCCTATTCCCTAACTGGCCCCCTTGTCCTCAGAGCCCACAACTCACTCCCGGGACGATCCGGGTTCACTTCTGGAGAAGGCCTTGGTCTTGAACTCCAGCCAGGCGCTCTGTAGGAAGGCAGGGGACAGGTCAGCTTACTGATGTTCTCACAGTGTAGTCCGGCAGAGACCTTTCTTACATCAGGCTCTGAGAGGGCATCGTGCCTCCTGATGGCTTCTTTAGGCCCAGCACACATCTGGCCTCACACAGCCAAAGCTAGGCCTCTTCCAGGTCCTATCCCCACCCCCACCCCCACCCCCAGCTCTCTGCACCCCGCTGTACACGGTCTACTTACTTGGCAGATGTTTATTTAAAGAACGGCTTCTGTGTGCCAAGTACTGGGCTCACTGCCTGGCCGGCACAGACACGTAAAGTAATGCTGTCAGAGTGAGAGGTAAGTGACTCGAGGGAGGGTGGACGAAGGGGCAGAAGCTGGGCCGTCTCCTTCAAGGAGAACTCTGCATTCTAACACAGTGCCACTGAGATGCCCGAAGCACTGCGAGATGCTGAGCGGCCTTCTGACCGCTCTGAGTGGAGAATCTGGGTCTATCTGGCCTTGGGGCTTCAGTGGCTGCTCTGCCTCCTCCAATCCGACCAACGCCCCTGCAGCCACAGAGAATCTCAGCTCCTCACAGAGACCCAAGCAGCGCCGGCTGCTTACCCGAGGTGATTGAACCCCCTGAACTTCCTTCTAGGTGCCTGACTAGACTGTGCCAGCTTTCTACTGCTTACGCACTATCCTTTATCTCTTGGCCTTGTCTCCTACCTGGACTCTAAGCCCCCTGGGGGTGGGAGTGGGCTGCATCCTGCACTTCTATGTGACCTGCCATGCTGTGAGGGCAACTGCGGTAGACTGCAGGCCTTCACTGAGTCCTTGGGTTAGGTTTTGGTTCTGCCACTCACCAGCCAACTAATCTTGGCCAAGTTACAATCTGTCTAAGCTCCAGTCTCCTCATATAACACATGGGAACTATGATCAGTGTTCTGCCAAACTCACATAAAAATGTTCTGAAAAATGTCAATTTTGTTATCGTTTCCTAACTGGGAAACAAGGATCATGAAGAGGCTCTACCTCCTCTCCCTGAGGTGGGCATTCTCGGGACCCGAGTCTCACCTGAATCTCTTGCCCCCCGCGATTCTTGACGAACTTGTCCATCCTGTGGCGCAGGTCCCCCATGAACGGGAGGGCCCGCAGGGAGCTTCCGGCCTCCTGTCCCTCCTTCAGCTTCTTCTCCAGCAGGGAGAACCCATCCAGCAGCTGGAACAGGACCAGGGCCAGGGGCGTGCTGGGGCTCTAAGGAAAGAAGCGCAGGGCAGGGGAACGGGCAGCTGTGTGGAAGGTGTCCAGGCCGCAGTGTCACTGGAGCAAGTAGGGGGCGCTCACCCGTACCTTGGTCAGGAGCACCATGTTGATGCCTGGCCACAGGGGCAGGCAGTACATGGTGTGAGGCACCATGGGGCAGTAGCTCTCTTTCACACTGGCATCCAGGAAAATCCTTCTGGGACTGGAAGGTGCTGGGGAGCCAGGGATCAGCGTTTGGAGGGTGTCTTCAGCCATCTGTGGAGGAAGAAGAGCTATCGCGGGAAGGGGCGGGCTCCTGTCTGGCCCCCTCCCCATGTCAGATCCACCCACAGCTGCCCATTCGCCACCCTCCCTTTGAATCATAGGCAGCAAACGTTTTAGCTCCAAGAAATCTCAGCTCTTAAATCTCTGCCCTCTATTGAAACCGCTCTAGCAGCTCCAGTTCCAATGTCTGTCTCTCTTTCAGCTTATTCTGGGCCTTTCTGCCCAGAGTCAGGACTGGATGCCAAGCAGGGATGGTGGGTGGCAAAGAAGGGACAAAAAACACAGGAAAAACAGACAAAGGTGAAGAGAGGGGGAGAGGCTCCTTTCCCATGTGGTCACATAGATGAAGGCATTTAAAGCTAAATAACATTCTGTCATTTCAGCCACTCTCAGAACATCCTGACTGCCTTTCCAATGGGGGAAACCGAGGCAAAAAAATGACTCAGTGAGCAAGACTGCAGCCTTATGAAAGGCTCAAAGAGAGCCTTTAGTGGGTAAAAGCAGAGCATTAAGGACATCATTAGAAATGCCACCAAAACTTCTCTATAAGAATGTCACTACAATCATGATAACAGCGAAAAGCTGGAGATGATGCACTAATTGTTCTGGGGATTTGCTAAATAAGTAATAACATGCATGTGATGGACTCTTGAACAGTTAACCCTACCAATGCTTAAAGAAAAAAAGTATAACGAAGTACATTAGGATTCAATTTTGAAAAAAAAAAAATATGTTGTTTGCATGTATATATATATTCATTTACAAGAAAGATTAAAAGGAAATACCAAAAACTCTTAATAGTAGTTAACATCTGAGGGTGAGATTGAGAGTGATTTTTATTCCTTTTTCATACTTTACTTTTGTAGTTCCTAATTTTTCTACAACAAATATATTTACTTTCTCATTAAAAAAAAAAAAAATTACGTTAGATTTTCACACCCAAGAACAGCGAGGAGGGTGGGGACTTCTCAGTAGACAAAATTACGTTTCACTCTCTGCACCCCCGGCCCCTGCTTCTGGGCTGGGCTCTGCCTGTCCCCTATATTGGCCAGCCCTGAGGTGGCAGGAGGAAGGCCGGAGCTGGGACAGAGTTACTCAGAAGAGAAATCCCCAGAGTCCCCAGTGCTCACTGCAGCATCTCAGATCAGCTGGTGCCCTGGCACACTCCGCTCTCCCAGGAGAAACTCACCTGGACCTGGGGAGCATCAGTGGGTGGGGTGCCCCCGTCCAGCCAGATGGTGCTACCTGCAGGCCACAGGTAATGAAATAACAACATAAATAATTGGAAAATGTGAAAAATGGCCCAACAGCATGTCAGAAGGGAGGGTGGAGTAGAGACGGCCCTGCCCTACCAGCAGCTTGGAGCACCTGGCAGGGACAAGGGCACTTAGTATGGGCTGGAGCAGCACTGTCCTTCTCATCCCAACCCTAGCCAGCAAGTGCAGGTGGACTCTGCGGTACCAGGGCTAAAGCAGCCTGGGCTGGAAAGAGAAGCCTCCTTCTCCCAGAGCCAGCTGCTGGGAGCAAGTGACTGAGGGTGCACCTTACAATGTGGGGTGTGAGGGGGCATGCTCCTCAGCCCCCTCCTCCACTCCCTTAACTCTTTTCTTGTTTCTGCCCTCTCTACTCTTCCAGGTCCCTCCCTGGCTATAACAGCCTCTTCACTAGGCCTCACAGAGACCCGAGCAGCGCCGGCTGCTTACCCGAAGTGATTGAACCCCCTGAACTTCCTTCTAGGTGCCTGACTAGACTGTGCCAGCTTTCTACTGCTTCCGCACTATCCTTTATCTCTTGGCCTTGTCTCCTACCTGGACTCTAAGCCCCCTGGGGGTGGGAGTGGGCTGCATCCTGCACTTCTGTGTGACCTGCCATGCTGTGAGGGCAACTGCGGTACACTGCAGGCCTTCACTGAGTCCTTGGGTTAGGTTTTGGTTCTGCCACTCACCAGCCAACTAATCTTGGCCAAGTTACAATCTGTCTAAGCTCCAGTCTCCTCATATAACACATGGGAACTATGATCAGTGTTCTGCCAAACTCACATAAAAATGTTCTGAAAAATGTCAATTTTGTTATCGTTTCCTAACTGGGAAACAAGGATCATGAAGAGGCTCTACCTCCTCTCCCTGAGGTGGGCATTCTCGGGACCCGAGTCTCACCTGAATCTCTTGCCCCCCGCGATTCTTGACGAACTTGTCCATCCTGTGGCGCAGGTCCCCCATGAACGGGAGGGCCCGCAGGGAGCTTCCGGCCTCCTGTCCCTCCTTCAGCTTCTTCTCCAGCAGGGAGAACCCATCCAGCAGCTGGAACAGGACCAGGGCCAGGGGCGTGCTGGGGCTCTAAGGAAAGAAGCGCAGGGCAGGGGAACGGGCAGCTGTGTGGAAGGTGTCCAGGCCGCAGTGTCACTGGAGCAAGTAGGGGGCGCTCACCCGTACCTTGGTCAGGAGCACCATGTTGATGCCTGGCCACAGGGGCAGGCAGTACATGGTGTGAGGCACCATGGGGCAGTAGCTCTCTTTCACACTGGCATCCAGGAAAATCCTTCTGGGACTGGAAGGTGCTGGGGAGCCAGGGATCAGCGTTTGGAGGGTGTCTTCAGCCATCTGTGGAGGAAGAAGAGCTATCGCGGGAAGGGGCGGGCTCCTGTCTGGCCCCCTCCCCATGTCAGATCCACCCACAGCTGCCCATTCGCCACCCTCCCTTTGAATCATAGGCAGCAAACGTTTTAGCTCCAAGAAATCTCAGCTCTTAAATCTCTGCCCTCTATTGAAACCGCTCTAGCAGCTCCAGTTCCAATGTCTGTCTCTCTTTCAGCTTATTCTGGGCCTTTCTGCCCAGAGTCAGGACTGGATGCCAAGCAGGGATGGTGGGTGGCAAAGAAGGGACAAAAAACACAGGAAAAACAGACAAAGGTGAAGAGAGGGGGAGAGGCTCCTTTCCCATGTGGTCACATAGATGAAGGCATTTAAAGCTAAATAACATTCTGTCATTTCAGCCACTCTCAGAACATCCTGACTGCCTTTCCAATGGGGGAAACCGAGGCAAAAAAATGACTCAGTGAGCAAGACTGCAGCCTTATGAAAGGCTCAAAGAGAGCCTTTAGTGGGTAAAAGCAGAGCATTAAGGACATCATTAGAAATGCCACCAAAACTTCTCTATAAGAATGTCACTACAATCATGATAACAGCGAAAAGCTGGAGATGATGCACTAATTGTTCTGGGGATTTGCTAAATAAGTAATAACATGCATGTGATGGACTCTTGAACAGTTAACCCTACCAATGCTTAAAGAAAAAAAGTATAACGAAGTACATTAGGATTCAATTTTGGAAAAAAAAAAATATGTTGTTTGCATGTATATATATATATTCATTTACAAGAAAGATTAAAAGGAAATACCAAAAACTCTTAATAGTAGTTAACATCTGAGGGTGAGATTGAGAGTGATTTTTATTCCTTTTTCATACTTTACTTTTGTAGTTCCTAATTTTTCTACAACAAATATATTTACTTTCTCATTAAAAAAAAAAAAATTAAGTTAGATTTTCACACCCAAGAACAGCGAGGAGGGTGGGGACTTCTCAGTAGACAAAATTACATTTCACTCTCTGCACCCCCGGCCCCTGCTTCTGGGCTGAGCTCCGCCTGTCCCCTATATTGGCCAGCCCTGAGGTGGCAGGAGGAAGGCCGGAGCTGGGACAGAGTTACTCAGAAGAGAAATCCCCAGAGTCCCCAGTGCTCACTGCAGCATCTCAGATCAGCTGGTGCCCTGGCACACTCCGCTCTCCCAGGAGAAACTCACCTGGACCTGGGGAGCATCAGTGGGTGGGGTGCCCCCGTCCAGCCAGATGGTGCTACCTGCAGGCCACAGGTAATGAAATAACAACATAAATAATTGGAAAATGTGAAAAATGGCCCAACAGCATGTCAGAAGGGAGGGTGGAGTAGAGACGGCCCTGCCCTACCAGCAGCTTGGAGCACCTGGCAGGGACAAGGGCACTTAGTATGGGCTGGAGCAGCACTGTCCTTCTCATCCCAACCCTAGCCAGCAAGTGCAGGTGGACTCTGCGGTACCAGGGCTAAAGCAGCCTGGGCTGGGAAGAGAAGCCTCCTTCTCCCAGAGCCAGCTGCTGGGAGCAAGTGACTGAGGGTGCACCTCACAATGTGGGGTGTGAGGGGGCATGCTCCTCAGCCCCCTCCTCCACTCCCTTAACTCTTTTCTTGTTTCTGCCCTCTCTACTCTTCCAGGTCCCTCCCTGGCTATAACAGCCTCTTCACTAGGAGGCAGCATACACATCTACAGTTCCCGTCATTTAGTCAATAAGCAAGCTTACTGAGCACCTACTACGCGCTAGGAATTGAGCTAGACTTCCTTTCCTAGTACAGCTCACAAAAACCTACTGAACCCAGTATACATTGGAAATATGTTTGTAATAATAGTGTTCTCTCATGGTTTATTGCAAATAATTATCATTTATAACCATGTTTCTCTGGGGAAGCCTGTCCCTATGTTTCGAAAACCCGATTTACAAATGGATGAGTGCAACTCAAGCCATTTGTTAGCTCTGAGTTCTGTACACTGTGGAATGGCATTATTTACAGCTCTGAGGCAAAAGAACCAACCACTCAGAGAAGCGGAAGAAGAGGAAGATCGTGATGAATGAGGGACGGGAACAGTAAGAAGAAAAGGGAACTTCAGCGATCACCCCAGAGCAGTGCTTCTCTACGTGTTTTGGGCTCATGGAGAAGCTTAGAGAACTGAGGACAGTTACAGATCCTGGCCCTAGAGAAATGTACGCATATATACGAATTGGCACATGATCTCGGGGGGTCCCAGGCTCCTTGCCTGGGACCTAAAGACCTTCTAACCTAGTGGTTTTCAACTGTGGCTGCACATGAGATCTTTTAAAAATCCTGATGCCATATCCCAACCAGTTAAGTCAGCATCTCTGGCACAGGCCCAGCTTCAGTAGTTTTAAAAAATCCCCAGGTGAGCCCACTGTGCAGCCAGAACCGCTGCTCTAACCTAAATCTGTGCACAGCAGCGGTTCCCGCCCTGAGGCTCACTGGCCTCCCTGGGAAACTTCTAGTATTTACCTGTGCCTCGGCTCTTGGACTATGGCTTCATTGGTCTGGCCGAAGCTGCCCATGTCATTCCATTGTACAGCCAGAGGTGGGAACCACTGGTCTAAGGGGGCCATACAGTAAATCCCTTTCAAAACTCAGTCCCTGAGGAGTTTCTCCTCCTGCAACCCTAGCCTTCTTTCTCCGATCAGATGCGTGCATGTCCCCTTTCCCTGAGAACTCCAGTGATGCCCACTCAGTGACTCCAGCAGTCTTGATTTTGGCTCATCTATTTCTCTAAGTAATGTTATCTCTTTTATTTTGTTGATAGCATTTTTAATATTTGTAGTTTCTTTCTATTGCTTACCCTTATATTTTGAGAAAACAGGTAAGATATAAACTACAGAGACTGAATATTTACATTTTAAATCACCGTACTTCAAATCAAAGAATTTAAATTAGTTGATTACTTATTAATTACAAAAAAGAGAATACACAGATAAGAGATTAATTTTAAACTGAAATCAACTTGTCGTAATAAGTTTTAGCAATCATTTGAGTGGCCTTCACAGTCCCTGAATTCGAGCTGGAGCTGGCAGGGGAGACGGAGGGGTTGCTGCGGACAGCGTCCTGTGCTCTAGGAATCTGGATGTCTGGACCTGGACACTTACAAGGCAGTGACTTCATAGAATCCTAAGACAGACTCCCCAGGGCTGCCAATTGCATCTGCCTCCCCGCCCTCCAGCCCTCCCCTCCCACCCCACATCTCACCTGAACCTGAACTCTGCTCCCCAGGGGAAGGAGCTGGTGTGAAGTACTCCTCAGGGAGGGAGAAGCTGTCTGTCTCCTGGGGGGAGAAGGAAGCAGCTCGGCCTGAGGGACTCTGGTCCCTGCGCTCCAAAGAGGGGCAGACCCTCCCTACCCCTTCCTTCCCCAAGGGTCCACAGAACATACGGTCCCTGCAGAACTCCTGGCCCGGCCGGAGGAACGAGGGCTCCGGGGCTGCTGCAAAGGGATATGCTGGCTGCTCCGGGGCCTCCGCAGGGAAGGCTGCACACGCACAGGAGATGCTCGTTAGCATGTGTCCGACAGGCTCCTCCCCACCGGTCCCCTACCCCTGGCACTTCACAGCACAGCCCTCAGAGCAGAGGGACAGGCACAGCCCCACGCCACCTAGTAGGTGTGCATCCTTACTCCAGGACCACTGAAATTCCATCACATTGGCATCCAAAACAACTGCCACCACCAGCAATGATAATGAGGATGGTGACTATGGTGGCTAGCACTTACTGAGTGTTCCCTACGCCTCAGGCACTGTAGGGCTCTGGGTAAACTGTCTCCTTTATTCCTCAAAACAACCTGGATTGGTAGATGCCATCGCCACCCCATCGCACAGATAAGGGAATTGAGGTTCAGATGGGGCAAGTACCTGCCCAGCTCACAGAGCTAACTGGTGAAGCTAAAACTATCTGAATCCAAAAATCTGCACTTTTAACCCACCAAAGCACACACATTCCAGAATTCTCCTTATATGAAAAACGCCATGCCCAACCACATGCCCAGAACTGTGACTCGGGAACCAAAGCCTCCCAGTAGCCTGTCCAGCACCCTCCAAACTGGTTTTCTGGGCCATCTCCCTGATGGCCTCTCGCTGCCCGAGACCTGAGTGTCGTCATCCTCCTCTGTGCTCTCGCTGGGGTAGAGGTCCTGAACCAGGAGAATGAGGGCAAGGAGGTCAGCTGGGCGCAGGGAGCTGGCGCTGTGGCTGCAGAGAGAACAGGCAGTTGGTCGGCACATGCCTGGTGTCCCTGGTGCCCCACAGGTGGCAGTGGACAGGGACAGGTCAGCTAAGGGAGTCTCCAGTA
>NW_011889019.1:2614919-2662717 GCF_000151845.1 Pteropus vampyrus
TAAGTTTTAGCAATCATTTGAGTGGCCTTCACAGTCCCTGAATTCGAGCTGGAGCTGGCAGGGGAGACGGAGGGGTTGCTGCGGACAGCGTCCTGTGCTCTAGGAATCTGGATGTCTGGACCTGGACACTTACAAGGCAGTGACTTCATAGAATCCTAAGACAGACTCCCCAGGGCTGCCAATTGCATCTGCCTCCCCGCCCTCCAGCCCTCCCCTCCCACCCCACATCTCACCTGAACCTGAACTCTGCTCCCCAGGGGAAGGAGCTGGTGTGAAGTACTCCTCAGGGAGGGAGAAGCTGTCTGTCTCCTGGGGGAAGAAGGAAGCAGCTCGGCCTGAGGGACTCTGGTCCCTGCGCTCCAAAGAGGGGCAGACCCTCCCTACCCCTTCCTTCCCCAAGGGTCCACAGAACATACGGTCCCTGCAGAACTCCTGGCCCGGCCGGAGGAACGAGGGCTCCGGGGCTGCTGCAAAGGGATATGCTGGCTGCTCCGGGGCCTCCGCAGGGAAGGCTGCACACGCACAGGAGATGCTCGTTAGCATGTGTCCGACAGGCTCCTCCCCACCGGTCCCCTACCCCTGGCACTTCACAGCACAGCCCTCAGAGCAGAGGGACAGGCACAGCCCCACGCCACCTAGTAGGTGTGCATCCTTACTCCAGGACCACTGAAATTCCATCACATTGGCATCCAAAACAACTGCCACCACCAGCAATGATAATGAGGATGGTGACTATGGTGGCTAGCACTTACTGAGTGTTCCCTACGCCTCAGGCACTGTAGGGCTCTGGGTAAACTGTCTCCTTTATTCCTCAAAACAACCTGGATTGGTAGATGCCATCGCCACCCCATCGCACAGATAAGGGAATTGAGGTTCAGATGGGGCAAGTACCTGCCCAGCTCACAGAGCTAACTGGTGAAGCTAAAACTATCTGAATCCAAAAATCTGCACTTTTAACCCACCAAAGCACACACATTCCAGAATTCTCCTTATATGAAAAACGCCATGCCCAACCACATGCCCAGAACTGTGACTCGGGAACCACAGCCTCCCAGTAGCCTGTCCAGCACCCTCCAAACTGGTTTTCTGGGCCATCTCCCTGATGGCCTCTCGCTGCCCGAGACCTGAGTGTCGTCATCCTCCTCTGTGCTCTCGCTGGGGTAGAGGTCCTGAACCAGGAGAATGAGGGCAAGGAGGTCAGCTGGGCGCAGGGAGCTGGCGCTGTGGCTGCAGAGAGAACAGGCAGTTGGTCAGCACATGCCTGGTGTCCCTGGTGCCCCACAGGTGGCAGTGGACAGGGACAGGTCAGCTAAGGGAGTCTCCAGTACGGTCTCGGCCCTTAAGGAGTTTATGAATGTGCCAGCTGACTTCATCCTTTTTGGAGGAAGGCAAGGTAGAAATAAAATTAACTCATCAATTTTTAAAATAAAAGTTATATTAAGAAAAATCACCAAAGGGAAACCACCAAGAGACCTATCTTCCTATCAGGAAGTTCTAAATTCAGACACTGAGACAGTGTTACAGGAAGAAATAATTCAGAGAAGGGAGTGAGCTGAGAAGAGTTGAAGAATGGGAGAATCTGAGGCTTCACAGAAGAGATGGGTCCGGAGGGTTTTCTTGGCCAGGGAAGTGGTGCTTTTCAGAGGGGTGAGTGTGAGGGGCCAGGAGGCCTCAGGCTCACCTGGAGTAGAAAGCCAGCAGCTTGGAGTGCAGGAGCAGGAAGGCGTGCAGGGCCTCTTCGCCAGCCCGTGCAGGGCTGGAGTTGACAGCCTGGACGACATGTTGCTCCAGCGCCTCTATGCACAGCTCACAGAACTGAGGGTGGATCAGCCGCTCCACAGCCTGACCACAGGTGGGCAGGGAGAGGAAGCCACGTCACTCACCACCCTCTCCTGCTCCATGCCCTGGCTGGTGGGTACATTCATACTGAGCACACCGTGTGCCAGAAACTTGGGAATGGGGAGACTCAGACCAGCATGGTCTCTGCCTTCCTGAAGCTTACAGTCTGGTCATTAGACTCTAGTGGATGATTCAGACGATATGCAAAGAAACAGGCAAAATAAGTGCCAACTTTAATAAGTGCTGTGCAGGAAATATACAGGACTAGAGAAAGTAGCATAGACCTACTCGGGTAAGGTGTACAAAGAAAATGTCCCTGAGGAGGTGACCCTTAAACTGATAGCTAAAGAACAAGAAATTCTGTCAGAGGAAGGGGTGTGGGGAGAATGCTGTAAGCATAGGAAAGAGCATATGCAAAGACCCTGAGGTGGGGAGAGAGTCTGTAGCGGTGCTGTCCAAATGATATATAAGGCTTGCCCTATGCCCTTCTAGTAACTACATTAAAAAGTAAAAAGAAGCAAATGAACTTACTTTTAATAATTTATTTTATCCAATATATCTAAAATATTATCATTGCAACATATACTATAAAATCATTATTAATGGGAGGTTTGACATTCCTTTTTTGTACTAAATCCTCAAAATTCACTGTATATTTTATATATACTGCATAACTCAACCTAGACTACCTACGTTTCCAATGTTAACAGCCATGTGTAGCTAATGACTACCACACTGGGCAGAATTAAATGCAGAGTGCTCCTGAAATGGAAAGAAGTCCCAGGTGGCCAGTACACAGTGAGGGATGACAAGAGAGGCAAGAGATGAGGCTGGGGTGAGACAGGCAGTGGCAGATCATACGAGGCGTGGTAGGCTTGAGAAGGAGTTTGAATTTTATATTAACTACTTTAGATTACCTCCAAGAAGCCTTTCCTGATGTCTCAGAGAGTTGACAGTGCCAACAGGAGTCGTGCCACTATGAACTCTGATGAGAAACCTAACAGGGCAGCACCTAGCATACTTTATTGTATTTGTTAGTATAAATGTAGAGCTGATTTCCTCTCAAGGGCAGGGTCTGTGTCTTTACTTATCTCGGTATTCCAGGGCCTGGCACACCTCCTGGCATAGAGTACGTACTATACGTTTATTGGAAGAATGAGAGAATAGGGCATGAAAACGAGTGCCTTCAGACCTATTTTCCAGTTCATTAATTCTCTTTCTAGCTATGTCTCATCTATTATTTAATCCATCCCTTGAAGTTTTCATTTTAACAATTATGTTTTTACTTCTAAAATATCTACATAGGTTCTTTTTAAGCTTTCATGTCTTTTAATATTTCATAGTTATTTTATATTCTGTACCTAACGATTCTGGTATATCGAGCTCCTTGGAACTCTCTTGGTAATTGATTCCCCTCTCACTCCTGGTGGCTTGTTTAATTGTGAGCTCATATTTGTTTGTTCTTAATCTGTCCCTAGGGCTTTCAAAGTATAGTTCCCAGACTAGCATAAGCGGCATACCTTGGAACTTGTTAAAAATGCAAATTCTAGAGCATCCCCACTTACCATTCCCAACTTAATGAGAAAAGTGAGGCCCAGCAACCTCTATCTAATAAGCCTCCACATGGTGCTGAAGCACACTGCAGAGTGAGAGCCACTGACCTAGAGAGAAATCGTGTTTGTCTATAAAGGGGCCGGGGAATGCTACTGACAACGGCCACTTTAGCTCCTTGGATCTGGGCTTAACGTAGGAGTCGCAGGCTTAGCTCCCCACGGTGCTGCAGGCCTCAGTTTAGTTTTTTGGTCGTAGTGTTGGTGTCATCATCTGCACTCAGCTTGCCTTTAGTGCTGCTTATTCTTCACCATTTTCCGCTCCAGTTTCAGCTCAATATAATTTTAGGGGAGGGGTTCAGAGTTGAGGGGACTATCTTCAGAGGTTTCCATAATTTACTGTGAGCCTAAACACTGCTTTAAAAAGTCTGTTTTATCCAACATCCAGCTGTTTTATTGTAGAAAGGTCCATCAAAATATAACCCACCATGTGGCCAGAAAGAGCAACCCTCTAATGCATGAGTCCAAGGGTCTGTCTGTGCCCTCACTCACTGGGTTGGGGAGAGTCAGGGTCAAAACATGGTCTTAAAGCTGCACTCCCCTGCTGACCTGACACTCCCACGGCCTGAGGTACCCGCACCCAGTAGTCACCTCCACAGCGAAACATTGCTCCTGCTCCCGCAGGCGGCTGTAGGTCCACAGCAGACTCTGGAAGTGCTTCCACACCTGGACACGCTGCTCCAGGTCTGGGGGCCGCAGCCTGGTGGGTAGAGTAGGAAGAACCCATGAAAAAGGTGGTTGTCCTCAACCTCAACCAAAGGAGCACAGTCCTAGCTCACCATCAGCGCAGGGTGAGCTCAGATGACATAACCAAATAACCGGGAGAGCCCAGAGAGCAGAGAGGGCTGTGCCCTAGCTGTGGAGTGGAGTGGTGGGCACAGAACCAGGAGCCAGACATCTGAGCAAATCGCTGCTCTTCTCAGTCTCTCTCACACAGATATATAACACAAAGCCAGCTGGAGAGACCTGGGAAAGTGCCAGGAAGGAGCCAAGGGCAGAAAGTGAATGGGCAGCTTCAAAGAGGCTGGGCATAAACTGCCTGGCCTCGAGGTGTTTAGCAAAAGATGAACAGGGTACCAGCCACGAGGACTCACTCCTTTCGGATAAGCTGGCCGTCCACAGTGACCAGCCCGAAGTGCACTTCGAATAGGTACTTGAGCACACGCAGCTTCTGCCGCAGGTCCCCCTCGTCCTCCGTGTGGTCTCCGTTGATGGCGATGAACAGGCATTCTCCAAACTGTAGGCACAGTAGGCTTATGTCAGCCAGTCCCAGGGGACTCTCCTCACCTGCCCTGATCCCTGGGGACAGTGGGGGAGGCTCAGGTTCCAGGGGATTTGGTAAGACACAGTTTCTGCCTTCTAAAGGAGTCTAAAGTTCAAGATCAGGCAGAAGCTTGTGGACTGTCCACGGAGCCAAGGGAAGAGGAACATGGGCTCCAGGACTCACACTTACCAGGTGAAGGACATACAGGTAGTTCCCTTTTTCTGTTGAGAAGCAGGTGTATGTGTCTGAGAGCTTCTCCAACATTGTCATGGAGGAGATGATGACTGGGGCTAGGAGGGTGCTGAGCTGGTCCTCCAGGGCAGGAAGCTGCAGGAAGGGACAAAAATAACACTGCTTAATGTGCCAGACACTGGGGACAAAGGAATGGGCAAAGCCCCAGGCCTAGCCACCAAGGGTCTCCATAGTTTTAGACCCGCTTGTAAGGGTATCACTGTCCTGACGTGAAGTGGGGCAAAAAGACACTGCCCCTAAACTTTGGATGGTAGTAGGAAGGCTGGGAAGGGCCAGCCAACTAATTGTGCTGTTCAGGCTCTGAATCTAGAAGGAACTGTTACAGGATTAGGCCATATTTCTACAGTGGAATGCCTTTGGTATTTAATGGAGAGCTGGCCAACTCTAAGAAAGTTCATTACATGTACCCAAGTCCATGCCCTCTGCTGCAGAAAGTCTGCTGTGCCCTAATAGGAAAATGATCAGAGAGAGGGGCAAAGACACATGCACAATGTTCACTACAGCATCATTTACAACAGCAAACAACTGGGAAAATGTAAGTGTCCAGCACTAGGGGAACAGTTAAGTAATTAACAGTACATTTAAATGACAGAAGAATAGACAGCCACTTAAAATAGTGGAGTGTTTCCATGCCATGGAAAATTCCTCTGATACAATGTTATGTGTTAAAAAATGGTTGTGAATACTCTGCATTTAAAAATGCACAGAAAAAACAAAGTGCTGAAAAAATATTAAGAAAGTCAACACTGTTAAAGTCATAACTTTTGGATGGAGGGATTATAAGTAATTTCCTCCCTCTACTTTTTATGTTTCTGTACTTTCCCTATTTCTATATAAAGCATACTTTTACTTTTTATAAGCTCTTCCCCCTTCCATTCCCACTGCCCTCCAAAATAAAGAACAAAACGAACCAAAAAGAAATTGGACAAGTGTGTTGAAAATCTTCAAATAAAATGGGATAAAGCTAGTGGAATGAAAATAGCTCAAATTTGCAATTCTGGAATGTAAAGAAAGGAGGGAAACAGCTGATCTTCCCCAAGCTGATTCGGGAACCTTGACTGAAACATGGAGAAAGCAGAGTCCTAACTTTGAGCTGGTGAAATCTACAAGGAGCTGAGTAAGACCTTGCTTTGAAAAACAAAATAGGCACCCGGCCAGGGGCAATGTAAGCATTTGAAATATGAACAGGACACATCACTGTGCAATGCTTTTCCTTCCAACATTCTCAGCATTCAGGAACCAAGGTGTGTGTCCAGCTGCTACAGTCTGTCAGTCAAACTTGAACAATGGTTCCTTTTCGTCATTTAGGTCTCAGCCTAGATGGCTCCTCTTCTGACCACCCTCAGGTCACTCTGTCCCAGTCACTCCCCATCCTATACCAGGTCTAACTTCTTCAGACCGTTTATCACTCCCTGAACTCATGGTGTTTATTTAGTTCCTCATTAAGCTTCTAATTCTATGAGAGCAGGGCATATTGCTATGTTCACTGCTTCGCTCCCAGAGACTGGCACATAGTAGGGTCTCAATTAATGTTTGTTGACTAAATATTCCTCCAGAGAGGCAAATGTTTGTTAAATTATTCACACACCACAATTTTCTTGAACTGTCATGAACAAATAATATTAATAGAAAAGTAACTTAAAAATCTAGATTGTATACAGCAACTTATCTTAAAAGTAGTAGCTTTTTCTGCAGGTGCAGCAAGAATTTTTTTTTTTTTGGTGGGGGAGATGAAAATATTGGCGTAGGCAGAGTGTAAAAGGACATTTTCCTTTATTAGTTGGTGGAGTTATAAAGTGGTACGATATCTTTAAATGGCTTTTGAAGCAATATTTTTATTTTGGAGAATTTATCTGAAGTTAATGATAAGATGTGGGATAAAATTCAAGCACAAATGTTCCCTACAGCAATAGTTACTGCAAACTAGAAGCATTATGCATGTCCAGTAACGTGGACATGGTTAAATAAATGATGATGCATTTATTCATACACTGAAATATGTTTCCACCAAGACATGCTTTTGAGAATACTTAACAAAATGGAATAACGCTTTAGATATAATGGCAAATGAAAAAAAACAGGAAACAAAACTGTAAATGTGGCATGATCCCAACTAGGTATAAAAGTTAAAGACCCAAAGAGAATATATTAAAGAGCTAATAGCGACGGGTAGTAAAATTATGGATCTTTTAGAAACTATTTCTCTGTATTTCCAAATTTCCCACAATTAATTCATATTATTTATAAGATCAAGAAAAAATTGTATTGTATACATAAAAAATGAAACTTTAAAGACTATTTTCTTTATACTAATCATTTAGAAACTAAAAAGTCAGTTTATTAGTTAGTTCCTTTACTAGGTTTTTATTAAAGAGGAAGAGAAACGTTATCAAAAACTAGTTGAAATGATAGTTTAAGAACTGAAATACTTAAAAATTCTTAATTTAAAAATGATATGTGTTGACTGCTAAAAAGTAAAAGAGTCTAACAGGTAGATCTGTTTTTAGTTTCAATTAAAGCACTTAAATGTCCACAATCTCGGATGTCTTGTTTTATTCTTAAAGATTGTGACGAGAATGTGAGTAATGGGTAGGTCCGCTGGAGCAGGAGGGACCTTGAGAAGCAACTGGTCTGTGTTGCTTCAAAAATGCAAGAACTCCTCCACTGCATCCGTGATAGAGACTTTTTAATCCAAAACTGATCTGGAAGAATTTTTAAGTCAGTCAAAATAAATGACTCCTTTAAAATGTAGAGTGGAAATTGAGTGAAAATGACAACTACCGCTGAGTTGTAATATTAAGAAACTGAATGTCCAAATGCCCCCCAAAAAGTTAATCCATACCTTACGCCATATTTAGAAAGTCAAGATAGATCATTAGACCTAATATAAAACTTAAAACTATAAAACTTACAGAAGAAAATATAGAGGAAATTCTTTGTGATATCGAGTTGAGCAAAAATTTCTTTGATATGGCACCAAAAGCATGAAAGCAAAATAAATAAGTAAATAAATAAATAAATTGGATTTCTCAAAATGAAAAACTTCTCTTTGAAAGACACTGTTAAGTGGATGCAAAGACAAGACAAAGATTGGAAGAAAATATCTACAAAACATATCTAGTAAACGACTTATATCTAAAATACATAAGAAACTCTCAAAACTCAATAAAAACAAGAAATGATCAACCCAATAAAAATGGGCAAAAGATCTGACCAAATACTTCACTAATGAAGATATAAGGATGGCAAATGAACACATGAAAAGATGCTCAAAATCATTAGTCATTAAGAAAATGAAAATTGAAACACAATGAGAGTCTGTCATGAACAAATTATATTAATAGAAAAGTCACTTTCTATTAGATATTTATTAGAATGACTAAATTTAAAAATATTGATTGTAGCAAGTGTTATTGAGGACACAGAGAAAACGGAACTCTCACACGCTACTAGTGAAATATAAAATGATACAACCTCTTTGGAAAAGTTGGGCAGTTTCTTAAAAAGTTTAACATACAGCAACCTGATCCAGCCATGCTACTCTAGGGAGTTACCTATAAAAAGTGAAAACGGATGTCTAAAGAAAGACCTGTACCTGAGTATTCACAGCTGCTTTATTTGTAAGAGCAAAAACTGGAAAACCCAGATGTTATCATCAACAGATAAACGGATGAACAAACTATGGGGTACTGACTCAGCGAATGCTCAGCAATGAAAGGGAATGGACTGCCAATACACGCTACGACAGGAATGAATCTCAAAATAATTAGGCTGAGTGAAAGCAGCTAGACCGAACTAAAACGAAAACCAACCCCAAGTGTCTACTATATGATTGCATCATATAAAAGTCTATAAAAAACAAACTCGTCTACTGTGCCAAAAAGCAGATCTGTGGTTGCCTGAGTGCGGGTTGGGGCTGAAGGAGGATCACAAACTTTTGGGATGGTGGATATGTTCATTTTATTGACTGTAATAGGCTCGTAAGTATATGTATATATTAAAGTATGTCAAATTGTACACTTTGAGTATGTTCATGTTAAAGTGTGTCAATTATACCTTAAAATAGCTGTTATAAAAATTAATGTGTTCAGCTTATGCTAAACTTTTTAGGTAGAGAAACTGGTGACATTAAGTTTCTGCTGTAGGACTAATATGCTACCTCTTCCTGCCCTCATTTAGCCCAGTGAGCTCTGGGCTGGGGCACGGGGTATGGTCACTGCACTCAAGAGCATCAAGAGGCCGTACTCTGAGGATGCGGGCAGAGTGTGAGGGATGCTGGGCTGGGCCAGGAGCGGGTGGCCAGGTTCTCTTGCCTCCTGGCCTTCTGGTAGTTCTGTGCTGTCTCCTCCCACCCATTCCTCCTGTCCTGCACTCACCTCTTGTCCTTCATTCTCTGACGGCCCAAACTTCAGTCGCAGACTCTCTTTAAACTCTTCATCTGTCCAGTAGAAGAGGACCTCTGCACCCTCTGTGGCCACCAAGATGCACTTCATCTGCCAGGAGGAGGCAAGGTCAAGGTCACCTCCCAGTCCCCACATCCCTAAGCTGGGCCAGAGCAAGGAAGAGGATCATAATCCCAGCAAACACCTACTGAGCCCTTACTGTGCACCAGGCACCACCGTGAGGGCCTTCCTGGTGTTACTTCACTGCACCCTCACAACGACTTGATAAAGTAGGAACCTTTGGCTCCTCCCATTTTATAGAGCAGGATGTGATGCAGCTTGAAGCGGCAGAGCTGGGATCCAGACCCAGGCCTGTCTGATGTCAAGGCCGGGGCTCTTTCCTCTGTGTTATCCAGCTTTCCTCACCATAGCATCAGACCCATCACAGCCCTACTGGAACCAAACGGAAGGAAAGACCCAGCTCTCGATCTGGACACGGAGTCAACTGCACAGGAGGCAGACTCGTAGCACCAGTTAGAGCCTGGTCTGGACTGGAGGGCGGCTAGTGTACTTCCCTCTGGGTAGTCCAGAAGTGCGTTTCTCAAGTCAAAATCAGCTCCAGAAGACGTGATTCAAAGCCCACAAGGAGTAGATTCAGCATTAGAGGAATTTCATTCAAAAGTTCCTCCTGCTCTGGGTGGAAATGGAGGCTGCCTGACCTTGTTCATGTTCATTTTCACACCTGCTTAGCTGCTGCGTCCTCAGCCACAACCACTCGAGTATCGTCTGTGCTACACATTTTAATGATTGATTATACAAAATGAGTTCTATTATTCACCAAGTAGTAGATTCTTAAGCCAGAGCTTCTGCCACTGTGCCTTGTTCCCCTAGGGCGCAGCAAATCAGTGATCCTCTCAGCCTTGGGGGGCAGTCTGCCCAAGCCTGGTGAGGCCAGAGCTCTGAGACCAGCTGCTTGAAGCTGAGAGAACCCCAGGCAGGGGCTACACACCTCATTGTGTACCTCAGTGTGCCACACAGACATGATCATGTACACGTGCTAAGACATGACAATGCTTAGGAAGCTCTGTTCTGACTTTCATGAGCAGAGGTTCAGTTTCCTCAACATAGCACCTTGAGGTCTTGGACTCGGTTACACTCTTTCGGATATCCTACGTGACCAGCTTAGTGGTACTTACTGAATTCCCCTCAAATCTCTGCTTGGTTTATTAACTCCAACTTATAGCACCTGGCCTCAAGGTGTTTCTGGCACAGTGAAAAAGAGAGAATGGAGCCTAATGCCATGGAATTGTTAAGCACAAGGCAGAGACTGAGAGAGCAACGCAGTGCGAAGAGGTTGCTGATTAAGGTTAGGATGACCTGGAAGAAGTTCACCTGGGACTCCAAGGTGAGTGTGACAAAATTGAGGACTCGAGGGACCAGCCCAGTGGAAAGGGAGAGTAAAGGTTGGAGAATGGTGGGCTATGGAGTGGATGCTGAGGTCAAAAGCAAAAAGCCCCTGTAGGCTAAGGGTGTGGGAAGTGACATGCTGGTCAAAGATGGGTGAGGTAAGGTTCTTGAGGCCAGTCATTCTGGTGTGGGGTAATGAGGGCCCACACCGTGGTAGAGGCCAGGAAAAGAAAGAGCAGATTCAAGAGGTGTAGCTTAGAGACATAGCAGGCCTTGATGACCACCTGGATGCAAGGGAGGAAGGAGAGAACAGGCAATGGTGACAGGAGGATGTAGAGCTGGGCAGGGGGTAGGGAGGAGAGGGCTCTGCAGAGCCCGGGAGTTCACTACTTGCCTCACTCTGTCCACCTCCCACAGCCCCACAGTAGTCCCAGAGTGGGTGCTGCCTGCCTCTGTCTGTTCCAGGTTGGGCAGGATCATCTACCTTGGCAAGGAGCAGAGCGGAGCTTCCAGCAAGCCAGAGGTTCAGAAAGGGCTGCAGTACCCAGACTCGGTGACCAGCTCATGGAGAACAGCATAGCATCCTGGGTCCTGCAAATGCTTAAAACAGAGAGGTCATGAGGGCAAGCACAGGTCGTCGTTCTGACTGTTGCCTGTTTCTGGGAGTGGACAAGGTAGCGAAGGACAGAGTGGTTAAAAGTCTCTTTCTGGCCGTGAGGCAGTCTGCTCAAAACATTCTTACCATGGCCAGGAGGCGTCTGAGTGCCCTGTATCTGTCCCACAATGGAGAACAGGCACCCAGCCAGCACAGTCCTTCGGACATAACAGGAGCCCATGAACAATTCCCGCGGTTTCCTTCCAAGCACTCTTATTTCACTGTGGGTCACTCAGAGCCACGGTGCGTTCAGCAAACCCGCCCTGAGCAGCCCCAAGGAGTGTGCTATGACCGGGTGGGTAGGGAAGGAGTCCCAGCAGGAGAGGTGTCCTGGGAAGATGTGATGAATGGCAGTAAACCAACACAAAAGGAACCTGAGACCTGGTTCTAGTTTTGGCTTTGCCAAGGCACTTAAACCTCTCTGAGCCTCAAACTCCTGCTGTGAAACCCAGGAAAAACCGCCTGCTACACCTTTCTACGGGGTCATAGTGACTATAAGCAGGCAGACCGCCCTTAGCAAACTCTGGTTTTCTTAACATAGAGCGGGTCTTTATCCCTATTTCCCAGTTACCCTTGGTCAAATAACAGGAAGAACTAAACTGTTTCCAGATCTTTCACATTTTGATGATTAAAAGACAGGAACAATATAAAGCTTTAGCTTAATTAGGAAATTAAACATTGTAAGCAAATTAGAGGCAAGAAAAGGCTGTTAGAGGATCAACATGTTTTGCAACGTAACTGAGACTTCATACAACGCCAGCATGACTGGCCTTAAAGTCATCTTCCCATAAAGATGGGGATGCTTTTTAGTGGACATTAGGTTCTACTTTTTTTTAATTCCAAAAAGGCTGATGGAAAGAGAACCTCGCTGGAGTCATTTTGCGGTTTCCCTGTTCTCCTGTCTATCCCGCTCTCAGGAGGAAAGACCAGATTCACTGCAGCTCCAGATGGCGCCGGCCAGCCTGGGAGAACCCCCGGGGCCCATTTGCATCATCCTGCCCAGCAAACCGCCTCTACCGCCGGCCGCTGCTCCTGCCTCCCCGCAGCTCCGTCTTGGGCTCCGCTCCCTCGGAGCCCGGGCCTTGCCCCAGCTGGGCTGGAGGACCAGGAAGGGGAATCCGCAGGGCGCGAGCGAGCAGTGGGCCGCGCGGGGCTCCTGCCCAACGGTAGCCTTCCTGCTCGTCCCACACTCTACGCAGCAGTTTCGCCCCGCAAACACCGCCGAACCTCACAGCTACCCTGGGAAGGAGGCCCGGCTTGTGGCAGCTGCCCCACTTCGTAGCTGCAGACACTTCGGCTCTGAGAAGTGAAGCGACGTGCCCACGGCCACAGCAGCGGGATGGGTGAGGCTGGGGGTGAGACCCGCTCCCGCGCTTCCAGGGGTGCTGCGCGGGGGTCCGGGAGGAAGCCTGGCCGCGCACGGAATGGGCAGCCGAGGCCCGGGCCGTCCAGGAGGCCCACGTACCCGATCGTAGCCCAAACACCAACCAACCTGCCCCCGGCCGGTGGGCAAGCTTCCGGGAGGGCCCGCGTGACCTCCCACGTGACCGCCCCGCCCGGGGAGGGGCTGGAAGCCGCGACTCTGCGCCTCAGGTTCGAGCCCCGCCCCGCCTTGCCTAGCTTTGCTTCTGCGGGCCCTGCAGTTCGCTCATGGCTGATCGGCTGCCAGGCCCAGTGAGCTCTGACTCCTGCCATCCTGTGGCCACCTTCCCCCTGTCATCAAGGAGGGCGCCGAGGTCAAAAGGATTGGAGAACTCGCCCGCAGCCGTCCGGGGCACCTGCTGCTTCCGGCACTGTGCTAGGCCCTTCCCCTTGCCTTAGTTCAAGCGATTCCCTCCTGAGGCACAGGAAATGTCCCCATTTAGCCTCATTTTACAGAAGAGGAAATGGAGGCCCAAAGAGAAGAAACAACTTGACAAGGGGCTGAGTTAAGAATGAGAACCCAGGTTTTTACCCACCATCTGGCTTTAATTACTGACTGTAGTCCTGGGGCAAGAGCTCCCTGTTCCCCTGGACTCCTGGGGAGGAGACAGGCTGCTGAAGGGCCAGTTTCCACTAGAGGGCCTACGCTGGAATTTCTTTTTAAGGATTCTTAATCCATCTAGGCAGAGAGGGGAATACACATATGGGCTTTGTTTTGAACCTGTGTTTGCAAGATATTCTTTAATCGTGTGTATTCGTAGTGGCTGATGGTGTTGGGGGAACTGATGGTCAGGGAAGGAACTAAATCCCCACCCAAATCACCCCTCAGTTCCATGGTGCCTCCTGGGAGCTTCGAGTGCAGCCCAGTAGGGGAGGCGTTTTGGGGACTGCCTGGGGAACAGCAGATTGAGCACCCTCTGGGGAAAGGCAGGGAACAAGAATTAATGCCTCCATCACTTGTAGATAAAGCATCACTTCCCCTCCCCTTCCCCCATTCATTGCCTACCCCTGGCAGCCCACCTAGGGCCCAAACTTTCCAACTCTCCATCTACAGCACAGGTACCTACCTCTCTCTCGAGCCCACAGTTGAGATCATCTGGCTGTGCACTCTTTATCCTGTTATTTTCACTCACCATGTTTCTCTCGTGTCGAACTCTTCATAAGTATGAATTTCAGTGGTTGAATAAATTCCATCAAATGGATACATTGCTGTTTATTTACTGCCCCTAGGAGTCCATTTCCCACCAGCAATGTATGAAGATCTCAATTTCTCCACATTTTCATCAATACTTGTTATTGTCTATTTTAATTTAGCTATTCTAGTGGGTGTGAAGATAGCTCATTGTGATTTTGATTTGTCTTTCTCTAATGACTAACGATGTTCTGCATTTTTTATGTGCTTTGCAACCACTTTATCTTCTTTGGAGAGATGTCTATTCAAATCCTTTGCCCGTTTTAAAACTGTCTTTGTATTATTGAGTTGTAAGAGTTCTTTATATATTCTGGATACAAGTCCCTTATTAGATATATGATTTGCAAAAAGTTTTCTCTCATTATGTGGCTCGTCTTTTCACTTAATGGTATCACTTATAGCACAAAAGTTTTCTTTTCAATTTTGATGTAATCCAACTAATCTATTTTAAATTATGTCCAGATTTTTGTGTCAACATAAGTTTTCATTTCACTTGGGTAAATACCTAAGAGCGGGATGGCTGGGCTGTATGGGAAGTGCCTGTTTAAGTTTATATTAGGCTGGTGAACTATTTTCTGAAGTGCATGCACCATTTTACATCACCCTGAGCAATACTGAGAGTTTTAGTTGTTCTATAACCTCCCTTGCATTTGATATTGTCCTTTTTTAACTTTAGCTATTCTAGTAGGTGCCTCCTACTACAGTGGTCTCTCATTGTGCTTTTCATTTCCATTTTCCTAATGACCAATAATGTGCAACTTCTTTTCATGTGCTTATATGCCATCTATATCTCTTCTCTAGTAAAGTGTTCAAATCATTTGCCCATTTTTAAATTGGATTGTCTTGCTTCTTATTATTTATGGGATTTCTTTATGTATTGGAATACGAATCCTTTATCAGATACCTGTTTTACTTTTTTTTTTCCAGCCTGTGGCTTTGCCCTCTCATTTTCTTTACAGTGACTTTCAAAGAACATAAATCTTTGTGCTTTTTTGTGTACCATCTAAAAAAGTCTTTGCTGAGCCAGGATCACAAAAATTTTCTCCTGTATTTTCTTCCAGAAGTTTTATAATTTTAGATTTTGCATTTGTTTATATTCCATTTTGAGTTGGTGTGAGATGGCATGACAGGATTCATTATTTTGCATAGCTGTCCAACTTTTCTAACTCCATTTGTTGAAAAAAATATCCTTTCTGCACTGTATTACTTTGACACATTTGTCTCAAATAGATTGACCATATATGTGTAGATCATTTCTGGACTCTCTGTTCAATAAATTTAGAACGATTCAGGTTACATTAAGGATTTTATTGATTATCTCGGTTTTTGGTTTCGTCAATTTTCACTGGTTTTCTGGTTTTTATACCACCCATTTCTGTACTGATATTTACTATTTCCTTTCTTCTGTTTACTTTGGATTTAGTTTGCTCTTCTTTTATAGTTTCTTAAGGTAGAAACTGACCCATTGTTTTGAGACCTTTTATCTTTACCAACAAAGAAGTTTACTGCTATAAATTTCCTCCAAGGTGATGCTTTATCAGCACCTACAACTTCTGATATGTTATATTTTAATTTTCAATTAGGTCAAAATGCTTTCTAATTTTTCTTTTGATTTTTTTTTTTGGATCCATGGGTTATTTAGAAGTATGATATTAATTTCTAAATATTTGGAGGTTTTCCAGTTATCTGTCCATTTCTATTTCAATTCCATTTGGTCAGAGAATATGCTTTGCGTGACTCGAATTCTTTTAAATTTATTGATAGCCTAGGATACGGTCTATCTTGGTGGTGCCCATAGCAGTCTTGGAGGCCAAGTGCTGAAGATGGCAGAGAACCCACATCAGAGAACTACATGGAACAGAACCTCTGTACACCTTACTCCATTCCCACCAATTGAATTTTAGTGATCTATGAGCTAGAAATAAACTTCAGTTGTGTTAAGCCATTGAAATTCTGAGGTTTGCCCATGATTGCAGCTAACAGTTATTTTAACTAAGATAGACAATGACATCTAACTTGATTGATAAAATTTAATTTCCATTTGGAGTATTTGAAGGAAAGCTTGTTGGGGAGACAGGAGAGGGAGAGGGCAGCATACCATGAAATCAAAGATCCCCAGCATGTGTTAGTTCATCAGGCAATCAGTCTTGAGATCACGTGTAGCACGGACAACAGTGGCCTCCCTCTCCCCACAGAACACGCTGAGAACAGGAAGTGAGCGTATTCACATTTTATTACTTACAAATCATTATCTCAAAATATAAACTACCTCATGGATCCAAACTCTCTGCAATCACCAGACTCATATAAACCTTAATATAATCTGTTTTCTGGAAGAAAATATTAACACGTGCTAAAATCCCCTGTACAGAGAAGAAACGTTTCCCGGGAGGTGTCCCTGCACTCATTTTGCCAACTTCCAGATGAGTAAAACTAAGGTTTCTTTTAGAGCTTTTTTCCAAAAATATAATTTATTACATAACATTTACAACTTGAAAACGAATCCTAGAATATGTTCATGAATAATAATTAGAAGAGTAATGTTCATGACAGGGGCTGTAAAGAGGGGCGCCCTTTTCTCTGCTGGGTACATGGGACAATGGGATTTATTTACCAGCCAGGCGTTTGGAACTTGGTCAGCTCCTCCCAAATGCACTCAGGGCTCTCGGGGGCTGCTCTAATTTGCTGTCTTTTGGTATTTTGGCTTTCTTGTTTTAGAGAGAGATTTGCAAATACTACCCGTGGGGCAATGATTAATGGACTTATTTAGTCTGGGAGGGTGAAGAAAAACTTCCAGACTTCAGGGTGGTGAGGGAGGAGGAGCAGTGTTCTGAAGATGGTACATGTGTGGGTGCTGAGGGGTTCCCACGTACCTCCAGGACGGGAATATCAAGAGTCATCATCACCTGTGGTGGGTGGTGGTGATGGGAGTGGCCCTTTAAATTGTTCTACAGAAAAACAGAGAGGGAGCGGAACAGACCAGGCGAGCCACTTGTGGGCCAAAATGAGCCTGAATTCAAAATTCTACAGCCAAAGCTGGTCACAGCCTGACTCATTGCTCATCAGAGTTACTACTTGGCTTCCTTAAACCCAAGATCAACTGTCCTGGGGGCAGGCACTGCTAGGGTTCTCTGTAGGCACACATAGGTCATTAAGAAAGCTAGCTGTGGACAACACAGAGATGAGAAAAAGTTGGCCACAATCAGTCCAACGAGAGAGAGCATGGCGCAATGAGAGCAGGCTTTGGAACCCCACAGATCTGGGTTCAAATTTCAGTTTGCCACTCTATCTGCATGGTCTTGGGAAAATTACTTCACGGTCCTCCCCAAATATTTACTAGCCAGGACTGGGAGAGGAGGAAACAGAAGCTGCTGTGTTCCTGTTAGTAGAACTCAGAGGCAGTGATTGTAATGTGCCAGTTGTTTGGGCCTTATAATAACTGTTTCTCTTTGAGACCCCTTGCTATCTTATTTCCAATTCTAGTACATCCTAAGTAAAGACAGCAAACATTTCTACAATCAAAACTTAGTTCCCTCTTAGTGGGCTCCAGGTTGGGAACAGAGTGGCTGGCAGAGGCGAGACTGTGGAACTGGCGAGTAAGTGAGTGGAAAAGAGCGATTGAAAGTGTCCACGCTGGGCAGTGGTGCTGAGGTTGGAGATGGAGGGATGTGGAGAAGCCATGCTACATAAATGCTTATGCTCCTTCTTCCCCTGCCCTCTCCAAACCATGTCTTTATTATTTTTGTTTGCTCTATTGATATTCCACATTTTTAAAGTCGTTCCCTGTCCAGAGTTTTTATTGTCAGAGGGATCCACCTGATTCACCTTTGCTTCTGCAAAAATTAAACACTACCCTTTTGTTTTCAGAAATAAAGCTGGTCTCAGTGGATTTCCAAGGTGAATCCTGCAGCTGCATCCATCCCAAACACAGAGGCCTTGAGTGCCTGTGGTAGAGCACACCTGTAGATGCTGGGTGTGGCTTGGACCACGTGGCAGCTCAGCAATTCACAGTCCTTCTGGTCCTCCCTGCTGCCCCACCCCAGGAGGCTGCAGAGGCTCCCTGATGCCGAGAGCCAGTGGGGGCCTCTTGGGCAGAATCCACCAACAACCTCTGCCCTGTCAGAGATGCCAGCCTGAGGCCCATCTACCCAGGGATTGCCAACTGCTTGGGAGGAGCTGGGAGCTGCAGAGGGCCCTCGGGAATTGCGGTTCTGGGAGTCCCAGGCCTCTGTCTCACTGTAGCCCAGTTCTGGTATTTTCAAGCTTTTCTCCAGCTGGAGATAATGCCAACATCTCACAGTTGCAGCTTTTTCAGGGCACTAGAAGAACTGGGGCACTCTCTCCACATAACAATGAGAATTTGTTCTGAGCCTTTGCGATAAGAAAGGAGAAAGATAATCATTCCTAGAGGCAGAAGGAACAGAAAATCATCTCAACAAAAGGCATGGACTTCTCATTATACGTTATCACGCTTTCAAATAAGCACTTCCATTATTTGGTTTAAAATAAAGTAGTTCTTAAGTTTTAGATTATCTTGGCCATGTCTTGTTTTAGGTGAAACATCTGATCTGGGGAGGCTGGTGGATGAGCTCTTTTGTTCTGAGGCCCAGCCTGGCAAGCCGTTCTCTTGATGTGGATTGCGATGCTGAATTTTGCTACAGGTTGTCTTTTGGGGAGTGTGTAATAGGGGAATCCATTATAAGGAGCAACCCACTCCCACTTATTTGGTCATTACTCCCACCCCAAAATGAACAATCTGGAACAGATGCCCTGAACTTAAACCACTACGGAATGTGACGTTTTAGTGAATTTCTCGGTTTCCTTTGAACAATGCAAATATTTCTTCCACGTGACGGTTGCAAAATTAGAACTGCAGGACACCAAAAGTAAATTTCGGCGATTCCCTTCTCCCTTTTCATTAACTAAAAAACAAAACACACCTCTTAGGAGCAGCATTTAATACACAGAGAAAGACAACGGAAGCAGGGGCTGCCTACATACTGCATGTGTGGAGGCTTAGCGGAGTCAACACTCATTTACAGAAAGTGTGTCCAAATGGAGCTCTGGAGGTCCCGGCTGCACTGAATTAGCAGAACCTTTGAAAGGGTGAGTGGGTGAGTCTGTGAATGGGCAGCCCTTGAGCTTGGTGGTTAAACGAACAGACTGGATTATTCTGAGCTCAGCAGGCCATTGCCCTGGGTGACCCAGGTCAAGCTGTGGACCCTCTCTACGCCTCATCAGAAAAACAGGGATAACGACAGCAACTCTTTCAGGGGCTTCTACCTATGTGGAGCAAACTAGCCCAGGGCTAGTTTGTGACTGCTGTGATCTCTGGTTACTTTTGTTATTTATTATAAGGGGCTTTGCAGCTGTGCCTGCACCAGTATACAGAAGAGATTTTGATATTTGCACAAATTTGTAAAAGTTTGGGGAAACAACCTCTTAGCCTCTCGTTTCTCTTTTTTGATCTCTCCCTCACTTTGGCCTGTCCTCTGCCACTCCCTTCCCCTCCTTTCTCTCTCTGCTCCTCTCAGAGCTGAAGCTTCAGTGGGAGACGCCTGCTTCTGGAGAAGAAGAGGCCTCTCTGGGTAGCCCTGTCGCTGCTCTTCTCTTTCTAGATGCTTCCAGACTGAGCCACCCACTGACTGGGTCCAACCAATCCTTAGTCTCCTCTTTTCTTGCTGTTCCTCCTGTGTGCTATTCCTCTGTACCTAATAACAAACCTGTCAAAACCAAGTCGACTAATTTCCTTACACATAAAACAGCCCGTTGATGTCCCTCTCCAAATTCCAGTTCTCCGCACTGAGCATCCTCTACCTCTTCTCCTGGCTGTACTTCCTCCTGTCTCTCCCCTTACCATTCACTTTGCAGACTTGGCCCTAATCGTTGACTCCCTGGGCATCTTCGGCAGTCTCCCTGGCCTCTGGCCCCAGCGACCCTGCCCCTCCCCCTCCATTCCTATCCTTTCACGACGGCAGAAATTGTATCACTCTCTTAGTTGGAACCCTGTGACATTGTCAAATAGCTCCTTCTTTTGAAAAAGCATCATTATATCACTTATCTTGACAAAGAAAATCACATCCACAGAAGAGAAAGTCATTTTAGTCGTGGATGGTTCGCAAAGACCCACATACCCCTTGCATCATACAGAAGGTCCTCACCGTGAACTTTGGCTCACTCCGCTTGCCCCCTGGGAGCTTCTCACCTACTATTCCACGGTTTCCCCAGCAGACCTGTTTCCAGAATGAAAGCTTTGTTCAGTGCTCAAATAAGCTGGTCTGGGACAGGAGGGACTTGGCCAGATTTAATGACCAGATTAAATCTCTGCCTAGTAAATGCATAGAGAGGCACACAGCTACTTGGGAAGAGGAATAAAGTTTGGGGTTAGTTGTGTCTTACAGTGAGGACGTTTGATTTACACCTCTGGTTTTTGTTGTTGTTGTTGTTGTGGTTGTTGTTTTTTAATGGTTTTGGTCAATGTAACCATTAAGGGCTTACCCTTAATAAATATTCTCTCAAATTTAAGGCAGGTCTAATTATTGGCTTTGTTCATTTGGGGTGTGTGTGTGTGTGTGTTTGTACATGTGTCATGGCAGTTTGGTGTGCTTTCTCTTTGTACTAAAAGTCTCTCCTTCCCAGCCACATGACAAATGATGATTACTTTTTGTGGTGCCTAATATATTGCCCTCCACTCAATGAATATTGTTACCTGACTCCCATTCCAACCCTGGGGGAATCAGGATTCACAGAGGAATAGAACCTTCTTACAAAATCTGGAGTATGATTGCAATTTTACTTTTGAAGCACCCGCTTCCCAGAGGCATAGCTGGTGATTGATGCCACTGTCAGAAACCCAGAGGCACACACTCATATACATCATCCGGAAAATTACATAAACAGCTCACCCAGCAGGCCAGTGCTAACTCACCCACTTGCTCCCTTCTGGGAAGAGAGCTGATGGGAAACCCAGGGCAACAGCGGGGAACAGGCAAAGGAAAGGAGTTGAAAGAGGATCGGGCTCTTGAAGGTCCACAGGGTTTTTTTCTTGCTCATCTTCTGCTGAGGGCAGCAGCCACAGGTGAGGGTGTGGAGTTCTACTGCTGTGTGACCAGCATCGTGGGTGGTTGTTTCATTTGTCCCGGGAGTGTGCTGCGAGCTTGTTTTCATGGTACGCGCACAAGGATACATACAGCTCTACACACATACCTTCATCCTCATATAGGTACAGATGATGTCCACATTTTCCTTTGGGGTGAATGTGACCTACGTAGGCTAAGCTCATGCTATGACATTTGTCTTTTTGGAGAGCAAGTCTGTGTTGATTCCAGCAGGATGTGGCAGCAGGGACTGGTTTGATGCTAAGAAGATGTCTGAAAAATAAGGAGACTATTGGGGCGGAGGAGTGGAAAGCAGTCCAGCTGGCCCGGGGGCACCTTGTGGGTGTGGGAGTGGTTTATCGGTAGCGGCAGGCCAAAGCGTTGACATTCTTGACCACATAGAAGCCCATGGTGACTGGAGGGATGACCAATGTCCGGCCGGCCCGCAGGGGGCGGGGCTTCAATTCTGGGAGAGTCCCATCGTCCACCATCACTAAAGGCTGGCCGTTCAGCTGCACTGACCTATGGTGAGGAAAAACGGCACGAGACTCATCATTGCATTATAAGGGAGCCACGCAACAAAGCCTGGGCAGCCCCCGACTGTTGCCAGCCTGTCTGATATGTGCACAGCTATCACTTACTGACACTTGCTATGCCCAGGCTCTCACCTGGGGGCTTTATTTTAATAATGAATTCAAACATCTCAGTGACACTCTGAGGAAGGAACAGTCATTATCCCCATTCTACCTGCAGGTGTTAAGTGATTTGCCCAAGGTCATAGAGCTTGTAGGTCTGGGAGCCAGGATTTTGAACATAGGTAGTTCAGTTCCACAGACACATCATTTAGACAAGTGACAAGTCTCTGTGATGCAGAAGCTGAAAAGGGTCTCAAGCCTATTTTTTTAAAAATCAGAATAGCATGTCAGTTTAACTTTTCTACTTAAAGAGTTTTTACCAGTGGAATGATGCACATGCTTAAAATAATTTTAAAAATCTACTTAACTCACATTTTTAATTTATTTGACGGATTAAAGAATTGACATCATATTACTTGTATATGTTCTGAAGGACAAACATACCTAACAACTCTACATTTTCTAATCTAAGAATGAGTTTTCATACCTAATATTCAATGGATGTTTCTATTTTAGCAACACAACAAAGGAGGTGATAAAGTGAGTATTTGTATCACAATTCACCCATCTTGCCTGCTTCACTCTTCCTGTGTACCCCCCATCTGCAACCCTAAGAAGGGAGCCACATACGTAGTGCGCTTAGAGAGCGAAGGGCAGCAGACCACTCATCCTGTGGTACATCCTGATTCTGGCCTGGGGTACAGAATCCAGACAACTTCCCAGCTGTTCCTGACTGGGGAGTGACTTGTATAGCTATGTACCCAGGTCGAAGCTCAGTTTTAAGGGTCAGTAGAATTGGCCAGAACCAGGCCACCAGTGGGAAAAAAGGCTGTGAGTTACCCTCAGAAAATCGACATTGCATAGTGCAGTTTCTGGGCTGTGCCCAACCTCCAGTGTGATAGCATTGCAGTGATATCATCTGAGCTGTAAAGAGAATTAAGTGTTAGAAATTTATACAGAGGTCTTTGTTTAGTGTTCTTTCTGTGCTGTGAGTGATAGACAGGTTTAGAGAGAGATAATCAGACCCATGCCCAATAGAGCAGTGAGTTCCCAGAGATAAGTGTGTTGTAAATTGCTCCCAATGGAGAGTGAGGCAGAGAAGCAGCTCCAGGCCTGGGACTGCACAAGTAAGTTTGGGCCCAGTTCAGATCTGACAGGCCAAAGCGGACAGCCTCCTTCCTCTGGTTGGTATGACTAAGGAACCAATGAGTGAGGAGGGGACTCCTCCATGGACAGCCAGGCCTGCTTCTGGGAGGTGAGGGGGTGGGAAAGATCTGAAGCCGAGTGTCGACCTCACCAAATACGCAAGGAGCTTTTGCTCCACATTCGAGCGACCCTCTCTGGTGAAGAAAGACTACTCACTAGAGTGGGAGGCAGGGTGAGGAGAGGAGGCTTTTTTTGTAAAAAAAGAAAGCCCAGACTTGTCTTCACAGTATATTTTCATTATTTTATTTCAGGTGGTGTGACTATCCAACAACCAGACCTATGCTCTGTCAAATGCAATTTCAATAATACTAATGAATGTTTCCAAAGCATACTCAAATTTACACCACTTCTTTACTTGAAAACCTTCAATGGTCCCTCTTACATACAGAATTAGGTAATGCCCTTTTAGATTCAGATGATCCCAGAGTGTTGGCATCTTTGGGTTCTGGGAAGTGCAAAACTAAGCCTGATAGGCAAGCCTTTTAATTTCTATACTAATAATGAGTCGTTATTTTGGAACAGGCCTCATGCTGATATCTTTCTTGGTTGGTTAAAAAGCTAGCACAGGTGTGTGGAACCAGGAGCATTGACAAGATTCTGGACTGGTGTCTAACTCTAGGAACCTGACCACTAACTTGCTAGAGAGCATAATGAGCCATATAAGTGGGAGATGGTGTTTTTGTTATTCTTCTTTCTTTTCTTTTGCCGTTTTGATGGGTAAACTTTTTAATCCTTGTACGTGACTGTTCTGTGGCACTGACAAGTTTCATGCCTCTCTGCTTAAAGTCCTCTCTTCCTTTGGCTCCTGTGTTCAATTTTGCTCCTTCATTTCTGCATGTTGTTTCCATCTCAGGGGGACTGTTCTCTTCTACCTGCCTCTCAGATGCTGGGGTTCCTGGTGCTTTGTCCTTGGACATCTTCTCTTCTCACATGATGTGCTTCCCCGGGTGATATTACCCACATCTGAGACTTTGATTATCCACATGTCAGATGCTTCCCAAACCTGTATCTCTAGCCTAGATCCTTCTCACCTTCTCACGTGTGTATCCCTATTTAGCTATTCTATAGGGACATCAGAGTCACTATGTCCAAAGTCAAAATCTTCTACTCAAACCCTGTTGTTTTCACTGCCTTTTCATCTTTGTGCTGGAACCACCATCTGTCCAATTATCTAAGCCAGAAAGCTGAGAGTCATCTGAGACTTCTCTCCCTGTTCCTATACCTAAGGTCACTAAGTCCAGTCGAATCTACATTTTAATATTTTCTGAATCTGCTCCTTTCACTGCTATTATTGTAGTTTAGACCCCACCCCCTTGCTTGCCAGATTGTCGACAGAGAAATCTGTTGCCTCACTGCTTCAGGCTCTCCAAATCCCCACCATGTCCACTTGAATATGGACAATGACGCCCAGCTCCAGCTACCTCTCCAGTCTCAGATCCTGCCGGTACTCTTACTCCAATGTTAACTAACTGTGCATCACAGACCTCTGGGTGTGGGTGTGGGATGAGCTGGCAGTTATTATAAAGATTTCATCAATATATGCATGAATGAAGACTGTTTTACAATAAAACATTGTTAAGTCTCGCGTATAGATGAGATATCTCTCAGATGAAAATGTAAGTAGATATTGTCGGGAATAAAATACTCAAGTTTATTTAAAAGTATAATAAATATTTTTCAAATGTGAATGCCAACAGACACTGTTGGGATTAATAAGATACAAGTTGATTTAAAACTGTAATAAAATTCCCAATAAGATTTTTTTGGGAGTACGAGGGTATCTTGTGCTTTTTTCAAAAAAGGAATTTTAAAAGGACAATTACTACAGTGTGTAAGGGCCATGACATCTGTTGACGTTACAAAGGAACCCTTCTACGTTTGAAGAGGCCAGCGCCCTTGTCCCAGCAAGACCAAATGAAATGACTTGCAGTTCGGCTTCCAGGTGGTTGCATATGGACCTCCCTCTGTTGCACTAACTACTTCGGGCCTTGTAGAGCCTGCTCAGGTGTTGCTCCCTCCGAGGAACCTTCTCTGACCCCTGGGTTAGGAGCCCTGCCTCTGGGCTCTCTTGTACCCAAAACTTACCTATAAGCACCTCACGGGGTTTTAGTGTTTTACTCACCCTGTCCCTCCCTGGACTGTGAGCTTGGTGCGGAAAGGGATCGTGTCTTTCATCCCTAAATCCTCGGTGCCTAACAAGATGACTGGCAGAGACTGGAGATGAAATATTTTCTGAACAAGTGAATGGACTTTCGAGGCTCTTTTGCATTATTTCTGGTCTTGCTGAGTCGAGTTTCTCCAGCTCTTGGAGGCTCACTGAGTGTCTTTATAGATTTCATTAACGTACCAATTACTCTTGCTCTCAGTGGCTCTCAGATGTTAGCTGAGACCTGAATAATCGCCAATTCTCCAGTCATTCACTAGATACCTTATCCCAACCTGACATGAGGCCATTGATCATTGTTAGTGTTTTTCATCCTTAAAAAAAAGATCTATATGACCATCTCTTAGCTAAGCCAATATGAGTTAATTTCGTGAGACCTCAAGTCCTCATAGGTCCTTATCTACAAAGTCCCTTCATTATAAAGATGGACCGTGTGCTTTACTACCTCCATTCTATTTTTCTTGCTTACATTTCTCTTTTAATATTTATCCTATTTTCCAGTGAAGTCATTTCAAGCTTAATATTACAAGCTTCCATTTTATGCATTGAACAATTTGTAAATGTGCAAACATAATCACGTTAATGATAAAATCACGGATTGTCGAGCACCATCTACGCATTATGCTATGATTTACTTTGACTATGGCTTTTAGTCCTTACAACTACCAACTGACGTAAGTGTTAGCATCTCTATATTACAGATGAGGAAATCGAAGTTTAGAGGCGTCTAAAACTCACCTAAGTCACACAGCCGATAAAGGGTAGAGCTTAGATTGTACCTTTCACCATAGTCTTATTCAGCCTTCCTTGTGATTGCTAAAGAGCCCTGTGAGGTACATAGGGCAAGGTTATAATTATAATTAGTATTATTGTAACTTTACTGTTGAGATGAGGTCAGAGGGGTTAAGTGGTTTGGGCAAGGTCACATAGCTAGGTCTCGTATTCAGGCCTCCTGACACCTCTTTCTACTATTTCATGTTGTTCTCCAATTCCAGATGGCACTCACCAGGATCGTGTTTCTTTCTTTGAAAACTTCTCATCATATTTCCATCATATTCTGGGACCTCCTTACCAACCATGGCTTTTCAAACCAAATGCTAAATGATCCAGTCTATGTTGAACTATTTCTCTTAATTCCCTAGCTGCTGAGGGCATTTAAATTATCCAAATATTAGGACAACTGGGTTTTATCACCATCTGTTTTTATAAAGTCTGAGTTACTTTGAAATTCCTAAAGTTGTTTTCTTTATTTTGCATGCTATTTGAAATGGAATTCAATGTCTCAATTTGGAATCAAGCCCTCTGCTCCTCAGGTCTCTGTGGGAGTCCCTTGGCCAGGTCACCCTCCTTCCCCCACCACCTGTCTATCATCTCTGGTCTTCATGTCTTATCATGGTTCTTGATAGATACTGAAGCAAGCTTTTGACTGTTTTGAGGTCTCGGTAGCAAGTCTAGTGAGGATGCCCTTTGTGAGTCCTGTAGATAAACTGCTGGACTGCGACCTAGCTCTAGGTGGACTTTTGTGGAGACAGAGACGGAGGAAGCCTGTGCATTTTGGGGAGCAGTCTCGGGACCTAGTGTCTGGTTCTGGTTGGCATATTTGGGGCCTTGAGTGGGAGGTGAAAGGACAGAGATAACCAGTTCTGCCTCAGCCACTAGAAAAAGTGATTTTTCTGAGCTTGGATTTCTCATCCTGTAAGATAGACTAGATGAACTCTAACATTCCTTTGAACTTAAGCATTTTCAGGCAGGTGGCCCACAGCCTAACAGCTCGCCTGAGGCAGATTTTAATGTCAAATTCAGTGATCCTGCACAAAAAGAAATCCGATCATGACATTCACCTTCCTAAATGTTCAGTGGCTTCCTGCTAATCTTAGAATGTTGTCCAAAGTCCTTACGAGACCCCACAAGCAAAGCCTCTTACGTAGTTCTCCAGTCCCTTGGAGGCTCAGTCTAGCTCCTACTCATTCTAGCTCCCCGCCACCCACCATCTCCTTTCATTCTGTGCTGCAATCTCTCCAATCACGATCTTTCTAATCTCAGAGTTTCTGTACATGTTCCCTCTGCCTAAGACCTTTTCCCACACTCCTTCCCCCTCCCAGCTTCCTTTTCCTGGCTAACTCCTATTCATCCTCCATATCAGATGCCTCTCAAAAATATGCCCATATTACTCAGTACTTCCCAGGTCTCAGTGGTTATCACGCGGTATTGGGATTGCTGACTGCTTGTCAGCCTCTCCACCAGACAGACAGAAGACCATGTGTCTGTCCTATGCATCCTGCACTCTGCTGTCCACCAACACACACAGTAGATGCTCAATAAAAGAAGGACTGGATAAAGATATGTGGGTGGCAGAACTACAACCTATATGGAAAGACACTGGACTGGAAAGTCAGAGACTGGGCTCTGAGCATGACATGTGCAGGCCTAGATACGTCACTAGTTGGCTCTAGTCTGTTTCTGGATTGCTAAATGATGAGAGAGAGGGTGGGAGGGAGGGAAAGGAGTAGGGGTTGGGGGGAAGGGAGGAGAAAGAGAGCGAATAAGAATCAGCGTGTGTGTGTGTGTGTGGGGGGGTGTTTAGGCTACCTCATCTTCCTTTGCTCAATAACCCGCACACCTCCTAGTTCTGACTCTATTCCAATGTGCTTCCCCCTGTGCCACTAGAGGTCACTCTTGCTCTACACAACGGTGCCAGAGAGCCGGACCAGGCGGTGGCTCCCAGGAAGCAGAAGCAAGTGTGTTTGCACCCACGGCCCGCTTTTCCGGCCTGGGAAGGCCGGGAGTTGTGCCCTGCGCTCGGCCTCCCGGAGGAACAAACCACAGGATCAATTAAATCCCAATAAAAACTTTGTTGCGGTCCACTTAGCTGGGGGCCCACCCGGAATAGGGCTATTATTAAAGAAAATGTGTGGCGCGGGGCTGCGATTCCCGCTCCTCCCGGCCAGTGTGCAGGGAGGCGGTCCGCGTAGGTGCGGGGCTGGTGGCACCCGAGACTCAGCACCCGGCTCTCGAGTCCCCTTTCCCCGGCGTCCTCCAACCCCGTGTATGTCCCCCCGAGGACCCCTGCCTGAGTTAGGAAGCCGGTATGCGCAGCTGCCCTTCCCTTGTCCAGGTCACGGGCAGGTTAGAGGCAGGAGGGAGCCGGGCCAGGTTTGAGGACGGAGGGGCCTTGCTCCCCTCCCCTGCTCTGGGAGAGGCTGCGTATCTGGGGAAGCTTAGCGAGCAAGTTCGTTTGAAATGGCCAGGAGCAATCGCTACCCCGCTGAGAGCATTGCTCAGGAGTGCTGGAGCAAAGGCTGTAGGATGGTCATGACCCTTTCTGGGGCACTCCTACTCCTCCAGGGTCATGGGGAGGATTACTTCCTCCCAAATGTGTCCTGCAGCATTTCTCCTGTGTGTTTATTGCTCTGCCTGGAACCTGGTAGAATTTGTCAAAAAGCATGCTCTTCCCTCCAGGCCCCATAGGAAGTGTCCTCCTCCACTGCAGCCTTATCTGAGAGCCCCAGCTGGAGGCACGTTCTTTGGTGCTCCCTTTTAGCATGCATCCTCTCAGCTTTATTTAATCCATGTTCAGGAGTCATTTTGCCTGCTAAATAGAATTGTTTTCATTTCTTAATTTTCAGTACCATGTCGTTCAGTGCCTTCTTGCCTATGCTAGTAGTTCAAATTAATGTTTGTCAAGTTACACTCAGTCAACCTCTCTAGAGTTCTCACGGGGCTGGTTGGACACTCCAATCCCTTCCTCTATTGTTGTTAAGGAGAGGAGACTGTAAGAGCGAGTGAGAGAGAAAATGCCATAAAACCTTCCCGTTTCCCTTACCCCATTCAAAAGCCCATTACCATATATGAAGTTCCTGGCCACTGAGACACTTTGGAGGCTGACAAGATCATCCACCCTTCGTCCTACTCTTTGAGTGCATATTGAAACAATGAGGTGTGTCGATCGACCTTTTGTATCACTGAGCAGAGAAAACACTAGGACTCCTTTACACAAACAGAGCTGGGTTTATAGGCAAGTTGTGAGAGATATAGGCTTTTCCTGTTTGCAGTCAGGTTTGGGGGTTGTGATTTGATCTGTGTTCCATCCAAGTCTGTGTAATAATTGTCCAAGCCATAAATGGGTTTCTACCATGTGCTTCTAATGGTTTAAAATAACTTAGCACACTTGGCAGACAAGATGAGAGCCCAGCTAAGGAACCTAGATTTATCCTGATATTGTTAACAGATGAGGGTATCATCTGGGGGAAGTTTGGGAAGAGACTTTGATTCTGTGACCATGTCAAAGCTCCATGTCATAGGCATATCACACTCAAACCACAGGACACAATAGAAACTAGCTATAAAACTCATGGGGACTTTAATATGTGGTTAACTCTGTTCCCTTCCCATTGTAAAGAACTGGTGCCATGATCATTGACATTCACAAGTGGTGTGTGAGGGACATTACTCATATTCCTACTCTTCGTTGTATTGTAAAGATTCAATTATAACAGACGTAGTCATTACCTGCTGAGATAGAAAAAAAAGAAACATGCAAATGTGTGGTCAGGTATACTATAACTAACACATTACGTGAGGAGAGAGACAGGAGGAAACCAACTTCTTGGCTTGGATTTAGAGTCCTCCTGCGTTCTGGCCTTCATATATTTTTGTGGCCTTTCCCTTCAGCCCATGACGTGTCTATATTTGTCATGTGAAATGATGTGCCATGCCCCCAAGCAAAATGGCCCTTGAACTTTTGTACTCCTAAATCTTTAGTAAATTCAAGTTCCCTCCAGCATTTCCTAGACATAGGACTGGGTCTTCTAGCTCCTGCTCGACGGCCCTCAGCCCTGAGGATTTTCCAGATTCCCAAGTCAGAATTAATTTCTCCCTTTACACTCTGACTCTCCTATATTTACCCTCTTGTGTTCTGTCTCATCTTACAGTTAAAGTATCCTCTGTGGTGAGGGACCAGGTTTCCTCACACCAACTGTGCGAAGCTGGGAGAGACAATGAGGGAGGGGTTAGGAGGATCCCCTTTGCAAGCAGTCAGCAGGTGAGATAAAGAGTCAGGTAAGAGGGTAGGAGTGTGTGTGTGTGGTGTGTGCACACGCACAAGTACACAGATAGGTTTTCCGTACGTAACAGTATGATATAGGGTCCATAAGCCTTAGTTCCATAAGGTCATGGCTCTTTCAAATGTGTTAAATCAAAGGGATAAATATCTGTTTTATTGGATTTTGACAGTGTTCTCTATAATACCAGGGGCACTGGTATACCCTCAATGAGGAAAAATAAGACGTCCCAGGTGGCACAGGTTCTGTTCCACAGTCCTCAGATGTCCAACTGCTGAGTGCAGTGACTGAATCATTCCTGCGGACGTGATCAGGGAAGAGGTAGTCTGCCAAGCGATTGTCGGTGTTTGGCAGGTGGTGCACAGTTTGGCGCCCTAGCCCCTTGACTGGAATGAACTGCATCCTGTCATGGGCTCCCAATGCTTGGCAGCCAGAGAAATACTGATGCAGGGCCCAGGCCCTGCTATAAGAAAGAGGTAGATCAGGACTTTTCAGTTCCCTGGGGCTTGCATTTGTCCATCACCCAAACCACAGCCTCCGGAGGGTGTGGAGAGAGAAGACGAGGGCTATCTCTCAGTCCACCAGAACGGCCTACATGCTCTGCTTCCCTGCCCCTCAGTTTAGAATCAACTGCTCAGAAACATGCTAGCTGTTCCCTACGGTGCGCATTTACCAGTATTTCACTGGAGTCACCTGGAACAGAATGGCAATCTCTGCCTGCAATGAGGTTCCCCTAGTCAGTGGGGCGGGGAGACCACAGCCCTGATGGACAGCTGTGCGGAGAGACTCCAGCTGCTGGGAGTGAGCTGGAAGAAAATGTGTTTGGAGCAGAAAGCATGAAAACTCTTAGAAAATAACAGCAAAAACCCTGGATTCCTAAACATCTTGGTTTAAGATGTCGAGTCACCATAAAATATAAAAGCATTTTATAATCCTCTAATCTGCACAGTGATCTGTACATTACTAATCTGGGAGTTAAAACAAAACAAGGAAACTTTGGAGAGCCGTACACATCCTTCCACTCAGTTGCAGAGAACCCCTGGGGGCTCATGGCATGTTCACACCTTTGGCAAAATGGCTTAGTGCCTGAATGAAGAACAGAATCTGGGTGAAATCAAAGATGGAAACCATAGGGGATCTTGTTCCACCCCTTTGTAGAGGGACAATGTTTTTCCACCTTGGCCATAGATTTGAATCACCTGGGGAGTGATAAAAATTACTTGTCCCTTGGGCCCAGCCCAGAGATTTTGGTTTAATTGGTCTGGGGTAAGGCTTGGGCACTGGGGTTTTTAAAACTCCCCAGGTGATTCAAAGTACAGGCGCGGCTGAGCACCAGGGGTAGAAGAAAGAGGGAATACGTTTGCAGCTGGGGGTGGAGAGGAAGTAGCTTTCTAACCACCTTCTGAATTTATTTTAAATAAAACCAGCTTTTCTTACTCTTTTAGAGTATCATGTCCGAAGGCCACATTTTTTAAGTCAAAAGGAAGATGTGAACTTTGAAAAGGCATGCTTTTAGTTGAAGAGTCTGAGATGAGCATGTTTGCTGTTTCAATAGAACTGCTTCATGTCTTCCCTCTCCTTGTGTTGTGTACATTGGTGAGATGAACAGGTCTCAGCGCACACGTACCAGGGAAGTGTGTGTGTGTGTTGCTTTACAGGATAGGTTAAGAACGGAATCGGGTGAAGCATCCATACGGATAAGAAACTCCGTGTTTCTTTAACACTGAAAAGAAAACTTTGTCCTTTTCTTGAAGTGCAAGTTCTATAAAGTCATTCAGATTTCTCTCAGGTGTGTCCCAGAGAGCTCCCTACAGAGCACTTCAAGCTCTCTTTAGGCAAGAGGAAGCAAGAGGATTAAATGTATCGCTCAGAACCTTCACTATATTTTCTAGATACGTATATAATTATTTACTTAGATAATGCTATATACATTGGTTATTAGCTACCATCTCTTTCTGAGCCACGAACACCCTCAAATGAGCACCTTTCACTCTAATTTTCAGCGAGTAAGCTTACATTCACTAAAGATTTGTAAGGTTCGTTTCTCTATACACTTACTTCTCTTTTTTTTGGTCCTCCAAAAAACCACCTAAAACCCTAAAGAAAAAAAATTTTAAAAAAAAAAAAAACCAAAAAAAATTAAAACCCCAAAATTGCAACCGCCAATGCAAAACTTCCGAAACGGAAAAACAAACTGCCGGGTGCCGGGTAAAAAAAACAACAAAATCCCCGCAACCAAGGAAACCCCGAAAACCTCCCAACAGCAAGCAACCTTCCCGCCAACTCCCGCCCCCGCAACCTAACCTTTCCCCCAAAGGGCCCCGAACCGCCCTTTGAAAAGGCCGCAAAAGAGGGAAGGGCAACCGCAACGGCAAAACCCTTCCCCCAAGCAAAAAAAAGCCCCCAATCCAAACCCTAACCTTTAAAAAGAATTTTTTTTTTTAAATGACATTTAAAAACTAGAGCCTGAAGCCCTGTGTGGGTTAACAGGTTTCTTCACACACTCTCAGCTTGAATAGCACAACTATTGATCTTCTTTACCTCTTATAGGACATCAAAACAAATTCCAAATGTATTAAAGAAACGAAGATAAAAAATGAAACAAAATAAACTAGAAGAGAAGAAAGATACATATTTATCTGATTTCAGGAACATAAATACATACACATATACGTGGAATGGAAGAAGCCACAAAGCAAAAGATAAATATATTTAACTATGTAAAAAGGGAACGTTTCTATATGTCAGAATAATACCCTAAAAATGAAATAGATGAAAAATAGCAAATAAAATACTGGAGAAAATATTTCAAGACATATGATAGATAGTAAAGGGGAAATTGCCTTATATTAGAAAAAATTTTTAAATCATTAATAAAACAATATCCCCGTAGAAAACTAAGCAAAGGACATAGAAAATTCATAAAAGTGACACAATACTAATAGACATAAAATTTTTCAACAACACTAATACTCAAAGAATACAAATTAAATAAGAATATTATTTTTCATTATAAAATTGGCAAAGATTTAAAAATCTTACTATTCTGTATTGATGAGGTAAACTGTAATAACAAAATGTTCATATTTCCTGCTCCTTTTCAGACCTCCACAGCTCAGTTTGTCTGAAGTGAGAAAACAACTGCTAATCATGTGACATAAGGCTCCAAGTCTCAGTGGTTCCAAGGTGAACAGGACAGTGAGCAATCTGTAAATCAGGCCATTTGAGGAATGGTTGAAAGAGCGAGAGTGTTCAGCTTTGAGACTAGAATTCTAAGGGGAGACATATTGACAAGTTATTATAAAGAAGGTGTAGATTTATTCTAAAACAAGGGCAGGAGTGGGAAGAGAATATGCTTTGGCCACATATAAAGAGGATCTTTCTTACAATCAGAGCTGTCTAGCCCTAGAGTGGGCCAACCAATGACATGAACAGTCTCTTCAAGCAGAAGCTGACAGGCTTTCTGTCAGGGATGTTATAGAAGAAACATCTTAATCTTTAAGAGTACTTCCAACTTTTTCCTCTATAAAGTCGTTTCTTAATAAGTGTGGATTTTTCAGAGTGGTATATTTTAAAAAGAAACTAATTTAAATGATCCCAGGCAAATGGAGATAATTGAAACCTGCAAGGAATACATATATCTGATCAACCGGAGTTCAAAAACTCCAGGCACCAACTAATATCAGCAGTAGAGAATTTAAACACTTAGATGTTTTGAGTCTGCTTAGATAAATGGAGTAATGGCCCTTTGCTTCTAGAAAACAGGTCTTCAGATTGTTTTTGAGTGTGTAAGAAGTCTTGGTATAGAATTCTTAAGGTTAAGGTTTTTCCCAAGGCTCCTTTTGCCAGATCTGTCCATGTCCCAGAATAAATGCGGTGCTTCCAGTTACCATAAGGGAGAGATTATGGTGGGTCAGGGGGTGGCCAGTTCAGCCCTCAGGACTTTTCACACCAGCAGAGCTCTGAATCTGGAGATGAAGTATCAGAATGTGGTCTGTTCCAACAGGGACATGAAGTTATTTTTAAAGTCTTAGCACCTGGGAGTTACTTGAGTATTTTCAGAGCCATTCTGTTTGGCTAACATTAAAATGACACCTCTCTAAAGGCATGCAGTTTGATGCCAACGTTTTTCTTTGATATAGGATTTAATGAGAGTGAAATCAAAGAAAAAGTTGTATCCCAGAGGGCTGGGAAAAAAAGTATGTAGAAAAAGGAAAAAACACACACAGAGATATTTATTTCTTCCCAGAATAGGCAATAAGATTCTTGGTCCAAACGAGCCTTGAGATTCCTTCAGCTAAAATCATGGCAGCTGAAGGAGAGGCTCATGCAGATATGAAATTCAAACACTTAATGTGGAACCTATTACCCCCAAGGCAGAAATACTCATGGCACCATCCATAGGCTGCTTCCTGCTAGTTGTTTGTTTCTAATAATAGAGATGAACTCTTTGAGGGCAGAGACCTCAGAATCCTTTCTCCCCTTCTCCTCCAAACATCTCACATTAAATAGTTTTTGAAGGCTGGGTGCTGACATGGCCTGTCATTAGGTCTATCAAGAGACATTCGGATCTGAAACATTCATATTAAACTTTACATTCGGACTTTTTTCCTAATTTGTCTACTTGGGATTCCTGAGTTTACTAAGAGTTGTGGGACCACAATTCATTTAACATGTTCGCCAGATTAATCGCTACTGCAGGTTCAGCTGCCGAAGAGGAATAAGTTATTCCTGGCATGGAGTACGATCTCAGTAAGAGTTGGTGAATGGATGAAGATATATACTCTCCAGCTGCCCTGAGAAACCTCCCCTGCCAGCATCTTTCCCTCAGAGATGCATCTCGGAGGGTGGGCTCCATCAGGAGTAGGGCAGCTGGCAGTGTCTGTGTGTATGGGGTCAAATACAATACACTGAGATTTATTTTTAGAGACCTTAAATAAACCAATGTATAGTCACTCCTGGCAGTTAATAATCCCTTTGTTTGAGAAGAGCATAGAAGAAGTGGAATAGAATCCCCCAATTTTGCTAAGATAAAAATTTGCTTTTACTAAAATTCTGTGACTGGGAAGCAGAACCTTAAAAGCAGTCCAGAGAAGAATTTTTAAGAAGGATCTGAAATTAGGATTTATTAATGGAATAGAATGAGTTTAATCTAAAGGAAAGAACATTTCTGAGTAACCTAATACTTTTAAACTACATTCATTACATAAAAACCCTAAGATGAAATGAACCTAGACAGTATCATGACAGAGTTCAGTTATCCATACTGCATATTTGTCATTGTGTCATTATAATTTTGTATTACCAGACTCATGGGGGGTAGTACAGTGTGGAACAAACCACACTGAATTCAGGGTCAGGAGACCTGGACGCTTGGTATTATCTAGCTCTATCACATAATAGTTGTGTGACTCTTGAGTAAGTCACTTAATGCTCTAAGATTCAGTTTCTTCAGCTCTAAAATGGGAGAAAGGCAGGAATTGTTTTACTTGCTTCATGGTGCTGTTCAGAAGGGTAAATGAGATCATGGCTATTAAAGCTCTTTATTATCTATAAAGGCCCAGCCACAGGCACAGCAGGCCCCAGTGTTCTTATGAAATTTAATGTTCTTATAAAATTCAGACAGGATTGAAATTGTGGGCACTCTATCCCCAGAAGTCTTTAAACACAGAGCATCTTCTGGTCCAGATGTCCTAGCCATAGACTGTCTGAGGGCAGATCACCTTGAAATGTCATTCTACTCCAGGATCCTTAGCATCTGCTGATTCCTCCAGGTCAGGGTGTCAGAACAGAACAGCCAAGGTGACAAAAGTTCTTTTCTTCTTTTCTAATTTTTGGATAGTTTTCCATTCAAATGGAGTTGAACAAAACACATATGGAAGAACACTGGGATCTGACTAAACACCTGCTCTTGGTTTGACGTTTCCCCCCAAAAGTGAGTCCTCCTGCTGTTTGATATAAGTTGACTTGTTTGGCCTGACTTCACGTTACTTCTCTTTTGAAGGATATTGGAGATATTTATGTCTGGGGTAGAACTGATTCCCAAGAAGACAATGCTTATTGATTTGTGATCATATAAAGCACAAAGCAATTCTCTCCCTTGTAGATGGTGGAGCCCCCAAAGGTGCTCTTTGACCTACCCAGAAGGGGAACTGTGATTGTCTGGGGTATGAATGCTCAGTCTTCCTCACAGAAAGGTGAGAAACCAGGGAACATGACAGAGAGGGACATATAGCTAAAGGTTTTTTGGAGAAAAACTAGTCTGATATTACCACCACTCTCTCCTGTAACACAGTCTCTTTGTGTGGCCTTTCGGTGGCTTGAAGAAGCTACTTTGCCAGTGAGCATAGAGACAGGAGGCTCCACAAGTGAACTGGCGGGGGGGGGTGGAGGGAAAGGAAGAGAATGATAGAATTTTAGAGTTTGCCAGGAAGCGGTAATCTTTTACCTCAACCTCCCACTGAGTGAGGAATCTTAGAGCACCTCAGAGATGGCCATGGCTGCTCACTCTCTGATTAATAGGCTACCTCCTGAGAAAGCCTATCCTGTCCTTGGTCAGACCAGGCAAGCCTTTGGAAAATGAACTCATTTTGTGGTGAAATCATTCTCTTTTAAATTGCACTTCCTGGTTTTCTGTCATTTTAGAGGATTCTAGGCCAAATCTGTTTTCTTTCACTTAGTAGTCCTCTGAATATCTGAAGATAGTCCTTATTTTTTTTCTCTGAATTAAATCTCCCTATTTCCTTCAGCCAACCTTGAAAAGAGTATTCCAGACACAGAACACTCTTACACACTCTCCAGTTTTCTAAAAGTTTCCCTTCTCCTATCTTGGAGCGTAAAGGGCACCCACTTTTTGCCTGGTTCCTAGAAGGAGAACTCTCTTTCTTATATGAAGAGTTGATACCTGAGTGGTGGGTCTTATGACTGGTTCACTCATTAAGATGAGAAACAGGAACCTTCGTTGTGGACCTGGGAGCCTGGGCTATGCCTGATTAGTGTCCTCAAAGTTGCTTCCTGTGCAGTACCTGATATACCTGAGCCCGAGTTCACATGGAGATACCTTTTCAGAGATTTCAAGTTATTTCCAGCCCTGATGGCAATCCTAAGAGAACGAGAATTACTCCATGTTTGCTACAAATCAAAAACATTTGCCGACATCTCCCTCCTCCTGAAACTCCAGGCCAAAACACCCAACTCGCGGCTTGAATGGTACACTGACTTGTTCTGTGTCCTCCTCCCGCTTCCTCCGGACAGGAGCAATTACAGGTTCCCCTGCTCCCAGAGCTTTTCATCCTCCTCTGAGCTAATATGGCTTCAGGCTGCAGCTAGGAATTAGCAGACACAGAACACAGAGTTTGGCCCCAGAGGCTTATAAAAGAGAGAAGGAGACACCAAAGGCTGAAATCACTTCCTAGCACTTCCTTTCATCTTTTCCTGCAGAGTCTGCTGCACTGAAACCACACCCTTCCTGTGAGACCCCCATCCCACAACCACTGAGGGCTCTTGCTCTTATTAGTATTTACTGAGCAGAGAGCTGGATGTGGCACTGAACACGTACATGACAGTCCCTGTCTGGCAGCTCATAGTCCAAGAGGGCACAGCACACGGTCAGCGCCACCAAGGTCTAGGATGGGACAGTTGTTAAATTAGCAGTAGTTTACAGGAGAGGAACAGATTTAGAAAAGTGAGTGAAGGGCCCAAAATCACACAGTGAAGTAGTTGCAGGGTTAGAACTGTAATTCAATCTGTGGACTTCCAACCCCAAACTCTCTTTAATATAATATATGTACAATCATATGTGGTGTCTGCATTTATACTTATACGTGTATGTGTATGCATGGGCGTGTGAAATTTTCATTTGTAGCAGGCTTCATTTCATTCATATGCTCTAATTTGATTCTCAGACAGGTGAGGGGGCTGAGGTTTGATCACACAGGTAAGTAGTAGCAACTAGATGCATGTCCAGGCTTTCTGATTCTGGCTCCCTCTTCTTCCAATTGTGTGACATTGTTATCTGATCTGAGTGGGTATTACCAACCCGCAGTTCAAGACCCCTGTGGAATGAAATTTTCTTTTTCCCTGTCCCTCTCTGACATTCTCAACAAAGCCATAACACAACTCCTCAGTAACATAGTGACAAGGTGAGGTACAAGATGGGGAAATACGGCATATCAGTAATCAGCGAGAGTCATTTCAGTTACCCTTAAGGACAGGTATAGGTAGAACAGGGGCCACGGTGTGGCCAGGTTCAAACATCAGGGAGTAATCCTGGGGTTACAGATGTAGAATCGGGGTAAGCAGGGCTAGAGGCCTGTGCTCTTGGTTGGTGGAGAAACAAGCTCATAAAATGATGCCACTTTCTGACTACCATCTCCTTATGTTTTAGGGTTTTGCTTTTATGCAATTCGTATGTCTTTTTATCATAATCTTAACAAATGTCTTATCAACACATTATCTAAAAAATCTGAGAAGACTCTACTTTTGAAGAACATTCTTAGAACAGTTGTTTCCCTCTTCTTCCCCAACTGGCTGGAATTGAGGAAAAAGAAGGCAAGAGGCATTTATTGAGTATTTACTGTGTGTTGGGAACTTTACATAGATAACCTCATTTACTCTTTTCCCCATGAGAGGTTTTACAGATGAGGAAACTGAGGCTCACAGAGATTATATAACTTGCCTAAAGACACACAGCCAGCAAGTGGCAGAGCAGGGAATGCTACCTCGGCTTGTTAGACTAGGCATTTAATTAGTTCCTTCCACGTGGCACACATGGTCTTCCTGACACTGGGAAGACCCAGCTCCTGATCTCTTTGGTTCCAGAGACCCTGAGCTGTCACAATCGCTGCTCAAGAGTCAGCCCCTGTGCCAGACATGACTTTGCAGGTCATTATTGAATGGCAGGGGGAGACTGAAACATACTCATGGTCCTCAGAAAATCAGACCCAAGATGAGAATTTTTGATCTGGAAAGGACCTTTCCAAACATACAGCAACTCTTAAATTTTGTAGATAAGGATATTGAGGCCCAGGGATTAGGATTAAAGGATTAACCCAGGTTATATGATTATTTAGTAAACCAGAACGGAGTCTCCTGTCTAGGATGAAGACCAGGAACTCAGCACACCAGTTACAAACTACTGGGAAGTTGAGAGAGAGGGGATAAAACACTCGAGAGAGTTCTGCTGATATAGGTAGGATTGAGAGGAAAGAAAAGTAGAAGTAATATACATGCAGCCAGAAAACAGAGCCAGAATGTGAACCAAGACTGAAACTACAGATCTAGGGTGGGCTAAAGAAACTCAGTAAGTGACTTCCCAGATTGTGCTTCGTTCCCATTGCACATGCAGTTGGAAGCCAAATGCAAGCCACCAAGGTTGCAGCGCAACAGTGAGCAATTACAGCACAAATAGTTGTGGGCAGCTGTGGGAGTGCAAGCCACCTGCTCCAAGTTTACAGCTTTGTTAAACTTGGTAAACATTAAAAAGTGGAATGGGAGTGCTCCCAGTCTGTACGACATCCCATACCCTTCCTGGGAGGCCTTACGTGGGAAGCTGGGGTGGCTTTACCCTTGACCAGGCCCTTCTCACCATGGCCTGGAGCTGCTTTCTGTTGGTCAAGGTCAGTGTTGCCAACAGTCTCTAGTAGAGACTGAAGGAGGTAGGCAGTATCACGGAGTCATATATTTATAGAGTTTGAAGGGACCACAAAGCCCCCTGAATATAATTTCTCTTCTGGTGTTCAGATAAGGAAATTAAGATATAAAGTTAGGGGCAGAACTGACTCTTGACCTTTTGTTCGGTGCTTCTTCCATCTATAAGCTCCATGAGGTTTATAGATGATGACAAATAGGGAGTTATAGCATTACAGGATGTTACAGCTAAAAGGGACATGGTTCTCTACTATTTTGGGTTGTCAAATGACTAGGAGGTGCTATTGGCATTTAGTGGGCAGGGGCCAAGGATGCTAAATAGGTTGAAATGCGATCATTCTGCATAATGAAAATTGTCTTGCCCAGATCCAGGAGTGCCCTTCTTGAAAAATACTTTGTCCACCCTTTGACTTCATGGTCGAGGAATTCAGCCTAGAGATGGGGAGGTTCTTGACCAGGGTCCTAAAAGGAGTCATTAGTCACCCAATTCCATTCCACTGAGCCCCTGAGTAAATCAGCAGCACCCTTGGTGCCTTCTGCAAAGAGGCGACTCCAGCTCCCTCCCACTCACCTCTTGCTGCTCTTGCACCTAAGCTATTTCCAGATCAGCACTTACTTGGACTTCAGACCCTCCTGTCCGTAGGGTTGCAGCAGATACTGGTGCACGAGCTTGTCCCTGAGAGTCCCAGCCAATTTGATTTTCTTTCTTGATCGGTGCAGGTTGATGATAAAAAGTGTAATGGACCCTCGAACATAGTTGTGGCTGAGATCCAGAGAGAGAGAGAGAGGGGAAAGATGGAAACAAAGTGGTCAGTTAGACTCTTCTAAATAATTCATGGACCCCATGAAATAGGACAACCCACAGAAAGGGCACTTGTTTTATGGTTCATGGCCACTCTAGACCTTCAAAGACAGGAAGACCTTGTCACTGTGGTTTCCTGCAAAGAAGATGCCCGCTTCCCACCACACTCCTTTTGTTTTTGTTGAAATATATTGCAATGGTTTGAGAAAACAAAATATTATTTTTTTCTGAGTATGGAAGTAAAACACACAGTTGCAAAAACAAAAGAAAGAAAAGAAAAAAGAAAAAGAAATAATGTAAAGAAACACAAAGAAGAAAAATAAAATTCTCATGATCCAAGTATCTTGAGACATAATAACATTTTGGTGGGCATCCTTCTAGTATATTTTAGTTTATTAACTTGACATATATTTACTGAGTATGTGACACATTTTACTGAGTATGTGACACATATATATATTTCCCAGTTTTTACATAATCGGGATCACATTGTCACAGTTTTTTTCAGTTTATGAACATCTTAAACATGTTCCCATGTTATTATGTTATTATATATTCTTCTACTTATTAGAAGAATGCTAAATTCTTCAATCATAGAAATGTAACAATTTATTTAACTAATGCCCTACTTTTAGGAACTTATGTTGTTTTCAATTTTTTGCCATTATAAATGATGCGGTGGAGGACTTCGTTCATAAACTTTTTGCACATCGTGATTATTTCTGATGGATAAAGTCCTTGAATTAGAAACATCAGGTCAGGAATCACTGTATGATTCCTCACCAAATCTAGTTCATTCCCAGTGGTGCCCTGTGGCAGATTTCGTGTCTCTGTTTTACTGAACCCTAGAGTGATCACATGATTGGCTTTGGCCAATGAAATGCGGGTGGACATGTTAAAACCTCTGGGCAGAAGCTTTAAGAGCCAGTCCATGTCTTGCCAGGACTCTTCCTCTGCCAGAAAGCAGAAGCTGCCCTATTACAGGAGCTGCTCTATTGACCCGCATCCTGGAATGAAGATGATATGGAGCAGAGCTCCCGCTGAGCCATGGCAGGTGAAGAGTGTGAATGAGAAATGCATTTTCTTATTAATAGCCATGAAGATCTGGAGGTCCTTCAGTATCATAGCATAGCCTTATGCTTCCTGACTGATTCACACATTTTGATAATATTGATATTAACACTTTAGAAAGCTTGTACCAATTTGCTCTAATTAGTTATGTATGAGAGCACCCATCCTTATAGTCTTAAGAACACTAGATATTAAACTTTCTCCACCTGAGAGATGATGATAAGATTTCAACGTTGTATTAATTTGTACTTTTTTAAAAATTCATACCGAGAGGCAGCATTTTCATTTGCCTGTTTGCCATTTCATTTCTTCCTTTGTAGATTGACTGTTCATTTCTTTTTCCCATTTTTCTATTGATTTATGAAAACTATTTATGTATTAAAGACAGTGACCCTTTGCATGTATTTTGCAAAATTTCCCCCAGTTTTCATTGACTGATTCAGTTTGTTTACATTGTTTTTAATGTATAAAAGTTAAAACTATTATGTAGTTAAATTTACTAATCTTTTTGATTTTTGCTCTAGCTGTTTTATCCACCCCAAGATTATAAAACTATTCACCATTTTGGAATCCTTTTAAACCAGTACAGGATATTCAGAAGCCTAGGAGAACTATATGCCTACATGGCCTTTTAGCATGTAATCAACAAAACTATAATGATTTCCTTCTCTCTTGTAGGAAAAAAGACTGTTTCTAAGGGGTCCCTTAGGGCCCCATCTGGATGGGTTAATGAGAGGAAACAGAAAAAATGACCTGGTCCTGCCTTCAAAGGGGAGTTCAGAGAAACTCTGCATCAACTTTGCCCAGAGGAAAATATCATTCCTTGCAGAAACAGCATCCCTCAGCCTCCGGGTCACTCATCTCTGCTTCTAAAGGTGCTAATTAAGAGTTGAGTGATCAAGGGCAGGTCAGTATAACTTGGATTGTTTGCTTGTTTTTAATAATAAAGTTTCCAGGGCTCATCTCTGGAGATTTTGATTCAATCCATTTGTGATTTGGGCCTGGAGATCTGTATTTTTTTAAAAAAAATTTCTGGGATATTTGGCAGATGAGTTGGGGTTGGGAACCACTTGTCCAAAGCAATCCATTAAGATTATGAGAAGAATTACCAAAGTATATCCCACTGGCTGTGTGTCAGATGATTTTTCTTGCATGTGTAGGAGGGTACATTATTGTGTTCAAGGCTTTTTGGATGCCTGCTTTGAAATTCTGATAAATTATTAAATGACTCTTCTTTCTGGTCCCTTCTCCTCCAGTCCTTCTTCTCAATCCCCTGAAGCATGCGAACTAGATTTTGGAGGCAAATGAATTAGGTTGGAAGAGAACGCCGATTTATTTGAGCAGACTTGTGTCACCAGAGCTCTGAAGAAGGATGCTGCTAGCCTGCGTCAGTGTTTACCATCATTTAAGAACACCAACTCTATTCCATCAATGGGCTTTAAGCTTAGTTTACCTGTGTGCAGAATTGAGGACGACACCATTAACTACAGGTACTCTGGGCTTCAGAGTGTGAACAAAGGTAGGTATGCGTGGGTATCCATCTTGCCAACTGTGGTAAGCCCTTTTGTTAACTGCCATCAAACAACCTTCTCAAAGGCCAGCAGTGGAGGAGAGTAAGCCATGTGTTTCATTAATGAGTTTCTCCTCTGCAGAGCTGGGGCAGAATGAGGCCTCAGAGACTGCAGAGGAGAAGGGTGGGAGGTGGGGAAGTGGTGACGGGAGGGAGACATGAAATTACAGCATTGCTGCAGAGAAGGCTGTCTTCAAGCTGTTTGGCAATGGTCTGATTTCCATTTACACAGTTCCCCTGGGGGAGACAAACCAGTACTGAGAGCTGGTCTAGAGACCAACACGCAAGGCTCTCACGGAACTCCTGGAACTGGTATGAACTGGCACTGAAGACTGCCCCAGCCACCCCTTTCCCTGCTTGGCTGATGGGCCAGGGCATTAAGCAGAGGCCTTTTGGCTGTGAAGACGTCTTCATGGTTGGGGAATCCAGCACCAACCTGCAAGTGCTGTGTTGAGAATCCATTCCTGAAGAATGTATATTCTCTACCCACAGAAAACTAATCTTGGAGGAGTATTCTTTCCCTAAGAAGATGGGGGATGACTGAAGGCATGGCCTGCAGGCAATTAGTACAGGTGGATTTTGGTTCTCTTAGTGAATGTCCCTTTTCGTCTGGTAGAATGTCTGTCTTGCTCCTTGTCTGACTCATGGCGAGACTTTTTCACCCGCAGAGAATCCATGTATCTGGAGTTCATCTTTCTGGCTGTTCTTTTGCTGCCTGACATCTTCTCTGTGTTGCCATGGGAGGAGGAGGAAGTGAGTCAGGGAAGGGAGGCTGGAATTGGAATATTGGGATGTAAGAGGTGGAGAATGTCATGTGGGGAGGTGCATCTTGACTTTCAGATAAAAAACAGTCACTGTTCTAAAAATGTCTCCAGTGAATCTGGGAGACTAAGAAAGGGAAGGGAGGACGATGCTTTGGAATCCACAGTCATTCTCAGTGAAAGTCAATGTGCTTGAAAACTGGGTTGGTCCATTGTTTCCAAATCTAATTCAAAGTTTTTTGGTTCGGCAAAAGTCAGACCCTGTTTTGCCAAACATTTTTTCCCCTAATTTCAAAGCCCCTGTGTATTTTAAGGGAAATTTAATCCACATGTTTCTGATTCATTTACACTTAACTCATCAAAATATTGTTTTGTAAGAGCCATTTGATGTCCAAGAAGCCTCAGGAACCTTTTTTATGAGTCTTTAAAAAAAAACTTCTTCTGAAAAACAGGAAGTCATGTTTTGCCAATAATAAATGAACTTGAACCCCAAAAGGCTCAATTTTGCTTCAATATCCACCAGGTTCCAACTGGTTCTGAACTTGGCTAAGGATGTCAGCTCCTCCCCAGAAACATACATTGTTTCAGCAGAATGGTTTAGAAAAAGAAGGTTTTTCCCAGTCAAAATGTATTTGTTCTCTGATCAAGAAGACCTAAAGTGAGAACTGCCATGCTGCCAGTGTCCTAATTTATTAACTCTAGAACAGAAAGCAGAAAAGCACCTGCTGGTGTTGGTATGAGCATCTAACTTTTTCTCCTAAATCAATCATAATGACCCACAATGCAAGAGACTGCCATGAGAGACAGTGAGGTATTCAAGTAGAGACTGCAAAACTGTCAGGGACATTGTAGAAGGAATTTCTGTGTTGTCTAGGACACTAGGCCAAAAGATCTCTAAGGTTTCTTTCCAAATGTAAAACGTTGCATTATTAATGGTGTTATTTTCATATTGGGGTGATACCATAGAACCTTTGGAATTCAATATCACAACATAAATGCAAATGACTGGTAAGGTGCTTGGCACATAGCAAGTGTTCCATACAAGCTGGAGTGCAGGAGTCATGTTAACAGACACTTTCTTTGGGTTGTTTTACTGGTAGGTTTATATTTTCTCACCTAACCTGTGATTTGATCAAGAGTCTATATTTTTGGAGTATTGGTCAAGACTGAATAGGATTAAGCCAACATGCCCACCTGGGATATTTCTGTGACCTTAGCCTCATTGGCCACAAATAAATTAAGTGAATCAATAATGCTTCCTCGTGACTGTTGGATGAGGGGGCACAGGCAGGGCACATGGCTTCCCAGAGAGACAGAGCAGAGACAGTACTCTCCTTGTGCCTACCTGTCTGGGGTACCTGACACCCACTGATATGGAGGAGACCTGCAATCTCAGCCACTGCAATGCATCTATTGAGGGCTTTCTTTTCTAATAGGAACGAAAAGAACTTCACCCCAGTAATTATCATTAGGGCCATCCATGTGTGGAATGGGTTTAGTAAAGTCTTTTTTTTTTTTTTTTTTTTCTAATGGGAGAAGGAAAAACAGTACTGACAGCAGCACAGTGGCACCATATCCCCAGAGAGGTTCTGGAGTGGTACCAACAGAAAGCAGAGGAGAGTGGTGATGAAGAGAAAATATTGAATCTGACATTTTTTCCGAGTCCTCACATGGATACTATAAAGGCCACAAACTGATACGCCTCCCAAAAGAGACAAAAGGTGCCAAGAATAATTTTTCTCTCTTAAAGCTGGGAGTCCACCTTTCGGGTGGTTACCTCAGGGCCAGGGCAGAGACAAGGATTACAATGTTTCCTTGTGTGGTGATCAGATAACTCCAGGCCAAGGCTGTAAAGAGTCACTCTCTGTCAGGTATTGGATTGAACTTCCTGTTGAGCAAAAGGGACGTTGAAAACCTCTGGCCTCTGCCCAGACCAGCCTCCTCTCATCCACAATAGGTACTTGTATCTACAGACAAGACAACTGGCCCCTGGCCTCCTATTCTCAGAGTGATTCTTTGAAAAATCTTATCATGATAAATTAATTGGCTTGGCTCCTCTCTCATCAAGGAAGGGGAAGGAGCGTCTGTTGTAACTTGACCACTGGGGCTCTTTGTGCTATCCACTGCCCATGATCAGCCCTGATAGCTGGAATGAAGGTCTGGCTGGAGGCACTTGCTGACCCCTCCTCTCTGCCTCAAACCCCCCCTGCCCCCCCCACCCTGCCCCGGGGGTCTCTTTGCATTAAGAGAAAGAATCCCCGCCCTCCCCCAAAGGGCTGCCCACTCTGCTCCTTAAACAGGAAATGATGTAAGAAGGCCATATCTGGTCTGAGGGATTTTGCTTTAGGCTCAGTTTCAAGTTTTTACCTTATGCTCCTCATGTTTTAAAATGTTTATCTGCTAAACTTTATTCACTGATAATTATTTTTCTTGTTTGTTTTAAAGACAACTCTAATGACAACCAGTGCTTCAGATCAAAAAGAGTAGGATAACCACACATTACCATGCTGAGTTTTTGAAGGTCCAGCTTTCTAAAACAGGAAGCCTAAATTTTATTTTTCTTAACCCTGAAAATAGCTGAAAAGATTTTTGAAATATTGAAAATGTCTCCAAAGCTGGCACGACTATCTTGGGGCACTCCTTTCATGCTAGTTTGGGACATACTGCTCTGGGGCTAAGTTCTTAGTGGTATAGCTCTCCAGCATGTGTCTTGGAAATGCTGACTTATTTCCTCGGGCTCCGCTGGTGGATCATAGAAACGGATTTTATATCTCTTGCCTTGGTTCAGCCAGAGTCACACAAAAAAGCCTCTTGGGCATTACATCAACTGGCACAGAGAAAATACTCAATAAAAATTTTTTGAATGAAGAAGTAAATGAACAAATGGTATGTATTTTAATGAACCTTTTATGAATAAATCCTCTAAGTGTGAGAAAGGAGTTTACTTGGAGAAAAAGCTATTTATCAGAGAGTGTTTGAAACCCGAGAAGAGCAGGTAGAGTGAGTGATTCCAGAGGCAGTTTTCAGTAAGTCTTGAAGGAGTCCCAAATGACACGGAATTCGAAGAGGGGCAGAAAGCCTGAAGCCCATAGGGTGGCTTTCTGGGCCATCTCTGCGAAGACTTACTTGTGGTGGCTTGTGCAGTGAGCATAAATCCTTAGTTTGTCCCGGATCACTCGGCCTGGCCGTGGCTTCCGCTGGAGCCCAGCCACGTGCACGGCCAAGACTTTGGGGCCGACCAGGCGCTTGTAAAGGAGAGAGAGCCAGTAGTCCTGAGGAGAATAAAGAGGCAAAGTTAGGAAAGGACGCACGTTCAGGTGTTCTGAGTACACATGACAAACACACAGGCCAGAAAGTATTTCTTAGCAGGAGTACAGTGAATCTGGACCAATGTGACTCTAACCCAGTAAGCATGCTCACCCCAATGAAGTGTTCACCCTGGGTTGATAGTGAATCCAGCACTGTCCACAGTGGCCTTTTCAACTGACCAGATGTAAGTGGGAAGACCCAGAAAGGCATACAAATGAATGAATGAAAGCTTTTTACATACAAAATAACAGTTGGGCCTTATATTTTCAACTTTCTTTTTCTATGACCGTAATTTCATACTAGTTTATGGCTTCTGTTTACTTGTAAAATGGAAAGTTTCCAGTCTTTAGGATTGCCACCAATATTAGAATCCAAACTGTCATCCTCCAAATGATGTCACTGAAGACAACTAGTGCGAGGGAGATAAAAGTTTCTAGAGGCAGGATTCCAGA
>NW_011889019.1:2662767-2671626 GCF_000151845.1 Pteropus vampyrus
CGCCCTCCCCCAAAGGGCTGCCCACTCTGCTCCTTAAACAGGAAATGATGTAAGAAGGCCATATCTGGTCTGAGGGATTTTGCTTTAGGCTCAGTTTCAAGTTTTTACCTTATGCTCCTCATGTTTTAAAATGTTTATCTGCTAAACTTTATTCACTGATAATTATTTTTCTTGTTTGTTTTAAAGACAACTCTAATGACAACCAGTGCTTCAGATCAAAAAGAGTAGGATAACCACACATTACCATGCTGAGTTTTTGAAGGTCCAGCTTTCTAAAACAGGAAGCCTAAATTTTATTTTTCTTAACCCTGAAAATAGCTGAAAAGATTTTTGAAATATTGAAAATGTCTCCAAAGCTGGCACGACTATCTTGGGGCACTCCTTTCATGCTAGTTTGGGACATACTGCTCTGGGGCTAAGTTCTTAGTGGTATAGCTCTCCAGCATGTGTCTTGGAAATGCTGACTTATTTCCTCGGGCTCCGCTGGTGGATCATAGAAACGGATTTTATATCTCTTGCCTTGGTTCAGCCAGAGTCACACAAAAAAGCCTCTTGGGCATTACATCAACTGGCACAGAGAAAATACTCAATAAAAATTTTTTGAATGAAGAAGTAAATGAACAAATGGTATGTATTTTAATGAACCTTTTATGAATAAATCCTCTAAGTGTGAGAAAGGAGTTTACTTGGAGAAAAAGCTATTTATCAGAGAGTGTTTGAAACCCGAGAAGAGCAGGTAGAGTGAGTGATTCCAGAGGCAGTTTTCAGTAAGTCTTGAAGGAGTCCCAAATGACACGGAATTCGAAGAGGGGCAGAAAGCCTGAAGCCCATAGGGTGGCTTTCTGGGCCATCTCTGCGAAGACTTACTTGTGGTGGCTTGTGCAGTGAGCATAAATCCTTAGTTTGTCCCGGATCACTCGGCCTGGCCGTGGCTTCCGCTGGAGCCCAGCCACGTGCACGGCCAAGACTTTGGGGCCGACCAGGCGCTTGTAAAGGAGAGAGAGCCAGTAGTCCTGAGGAGAATAAAGAGGCAAAGTTAGGAAAGGACGCACGTTCAGGTGTTCTGAGTACACATGACAAACACACAGGCCAGAAAGTATTTCTTAGCAGGAGTACAGTGAATCTGGACCAATGTGACTCTAATCCAGTAAGCATGCTCACCCCAATGAAGTGTTCACCCTGGGTTGATAGTGAATCCAGCACTGTCCACAGTGGCCTTTTCAACTGACCAGATGTAAGTGGGAAGACCCAGAAAGGCATACAAATGAATGAATGAAAGCTTTTTACATACAAAATAACAGTTGGGCCTTATATTTTCAACTTTCTTTTTCTATGACCGTAATTTCATACTAGTTTATGGCTTCTGTTTACTTGTAAAATGGAAAGTTTCCAGTCTTTAGGATTGCCACCAATATTAGAATCCAAACTGTCATCCTCCAAATGATGTCACTGAAGACAACTAGTGCGAGGGAGATAAAAGTTTCTAGAGGCAGGATTCCAGAGTCAGAAACACAAACAAAAGAATGTTTGCAAACCATGGTGCTAATGCTGGGTCATCCTCAATAATTCTAAAAGAAAAAAAATAATTCTAAACTATAAAGAATGTGATGCTTTTAACTTTTCAAGGGTCAGTTTGGAACTGAATAACATTTAGTCTGTAACCCACATATGTATTTGGACTTATGAAAGCCTCTTCACCGTCACCTTAATTTGTATTGTATTTGCTATTGTTATATTTTGTCTTTGTATTTGATACAAAATAAAATTTGCATTCGTATAGCATAAGCTCTTATCAACTATTACGGGGTAACGTCTTCAATGTTTATAACTCACTATGTTACACAGGGCTTCCTAGTTTGTCTAGGAACCCCCTGACCTCCAGTTCTGGAATTCAGTGAACATACTATTCAGTGCCTGCTATTCAAAGTTTTAAGGACATCAGCTATGTCTTCTCAGCCTTCATGTTTTAAGGCAGAAGCCTCTTAATAATCGCCATTTTTTTCTTATGTGGCCATCTATAATATCAACTGCTTAAAAATGTCTGGCGAGTTGCATAAATCAGAACAAAGTCTCAAAGCCCCTTTGTCACCAGAATAGCTCCACATCTGCCCTGAGACATGAGCTCTAAACCTTGCTAGACCATTTACCTTAATTAACTTTAAGTGGCCTTAGAGGATGGCTGTTAAATATCGTCTCATGATATTTAAAATGGAAAATATTTCATCATTCTCAATCGAATAGATGAAAAAAATTTCGTCGGTTGAATTTTCTCTTATTTATTACAATTTCTGTGTCTTTGAATATTACTTTGTGATGTGTTTATCACAATCACCCATATTTCCAATGGGATGTCTACCTTTTTCTTACTGATTTCCTTAAGTAACATTTCTTACTGTAACATATGTTTTAGTATTAGTGGTAAGAATCGTTAGAATTTATATGAAGCAAATATTCTGTCCAAGTTTGTAGTTTGCCTTTTATTGCTTTTTATGATTTTTTTTTTGACATGGAGAATTTTAAAAAATTTTATAGGAAAATATGTCAATCTTTTTCTCTTGATTTCTTCTTCTTCTTTTATTCTTAGAAAGTACTTCCTTGCACAGATTCAGATAAATCTTCACTTATTCTGGTTCTTTTTATATTATCATTTAAAAATTTAACTCTTTAGTTTACTGAAAAATATTTTGGTTTATGATACCAGCTTTATTATTTTCTGAAAAATTTACTGGTTGTTGTACCATCATATAGTGAATAACCTGCTCCTAGGCACATCTTTATCACATATTAAGTTTTAAATATATGTTAATATATAAATATAAATGGTATTATACATTATGTTATCTAGAATTATTATATATTAATATTATATAATTGCATACCATACATTTTAATATATTTACATATACATTATATATAAATGTATGTCACATAATATATAATACATATTAAGTATATGTAAATACATGAATATATCGTATCTATTTTATGACATGTGTATCATGATATATTGATAAGAAATGTTATATATAATTCTGTGTCTAGATTTACTATTCTCTTTTAATGAACTCTCCATTTCTTTATCAGTGTCACATCATTTTAATGATTATAATTTACATTTTAATATCTATGGTTCAAATCTATTTCATTATAATTTTTCTTTCTTTGTTCAAAGTTTCTGTAGTCATATTCATTTATTTTCCCAAATAAACTTTGAAATCACTCTTTTTGTAGTGTTTATTTTTCCAGAGAAGTTTGAGGCTAGCATGAATTTTACTCTGTTTGGTTAGTCTGTTTATTTTCTATCTTTTGTATTCTGGCAGAATGCTTGTAAGAGTCACGTTTTATTCTTGATATTTGAACTTTTACCAGGAATGCATCAATGTGGGCTTCTGCATTAATTTGCTAGCATTTGGGAGTGTTTTTGATAAGAAATACTAAGGTCTTTCTTCAACATGTGAGAATGTTCTTTAAATATAACTTTAATCTTATTTCTTTCTGTTTGCTCCAATCTCTGTTTCAGGAGACTGTTAGATCTCTATCCTCAATTCTGCACATGTATCATCTCTTTTTTCATAATTTTTTAATCTTTTTTTTTTTGTTTTCTCTCTGCAAGAGGATGTCTCTAGTTTGTCCTGCACATTGCATATCAATTTTCTCCAGGATCATTTCTGTCATTTACTATGTCCAATGAGTATTTTAGTTATTACAATTTTAGTGTCCTTCTAATTTTTTCCTGTCTCATTTAGTGTACCTGCTTGATACCCATTTAATTTTTTTTCCTTTTTAAGTGTACTATGTATATGTTTTCCATATATAGGAGAATATATGTAACTTATGATAATTCTGAAACCATCATTCACCTTAAAAGCTACCATAATATTCACACTGTTGCAACTAGTTATGCAATTCTTCCTTATCTCATTTTCTGAGCTTTTCATTCTCTTGTTTTATATTTAATTTTTTCCTAAGCAATATATTATTTAATTTTTTAGTTTTTAAAAAGTGGTGTCATGCTATATGTAATTTTCTGTGACTTACATTTCTTACTTAATATTACGCTTCTAGGATTCATCCAGGTTGTTACACATACTTATAGTTTATTCATTTCAATGTCGTATACTTCATTGTGTGAACATACTACATACAATTTATCCATTCTTCCGCTGATGGATAACTGGGTTGTGTCCAGATTTTTGCTATCATGAACAATATGGCTTTCAACATTCTCATTCCTGTTTCCTAAGACACAGGTGAAGAAATCTGGAGAAGCACTACTGCAACTGACTGGAAACCAGCAGCAGTCTCATCATTTGTGTACTTCTTAAAAAAGCAAATTTACAGACTTTATCCCAGACCTCTTACACCAGAATTTCCAGAGGTGGGAGCCAAACTGCATGGCTCTCCACCTGATGCTGCAGCTCAGTAAAGTTAGAAAAACACAGTGCTAGAGTAATACCTAAGAGTGGAATTGCTGTGTCCTAACAGGTATACAAATATTCAGCTTTATAGGATAATGCCATTGTTTTCCAAAGTGATTCCAATTATTCCAACTTATACTTCCTTCAAGCAGCGACTGTATACATTCCCTTTGATCCATATCCTTGCCAACACCTGTTATTTTTACACTTCTTAATTTTTTCAAATCTAGTGGGCATATGATATTTAGCTCTTTTTGTATGTTAAGAAGTCCTTCCTCACATCTAGTTCATAAAGATATTTTATATTTTCTTTTAAAACTTTTAATTTTTTTTAGTTAAGTCTTTAATCAATCTAGAATTGATCTGAGGTATGATATAAGTATCTAATCTCACATTTTTCCATATCTAATCTCATATTTTCCAAATAGTCAATTATACCAGCATCATTTATTAAGTAGTCTCTCTTTTCTTTAGTGATCTGCAGTGCCCTCTGCATCATGTATCAAACTTCCATATATTCATGGGTTTGTTTCTGGGCTCTCTATTATATCCCATTTTCTGTCCTATACCAATACCACACTATTTTAATTACCATTGTTTTATATGTGTCTTGAACTCTGGTAGAGTAAGTCCTCCCGTCTTATTCTTCAGAAATGGTTTTGCTAATGTTGGGCATTTACTCAGTCATAAACATTTCAGAATCAAGTATTTAAATGAAATCTACTGCTACTCTGGAATCTCATTGAATTTACAGATCAAATGAAGAGAATTTACATTTTTATGATATTGAGTCTTATTATAAACAAATATGAAAGGAACTGAAAAGTAAACCCTTTCCAGTCAGAAATCTTCTTTCTTCCTTTCCTCCCTCCCTCCCTCCCTGCCTCCTTCTTTTTTTTCCCTTCCTTCCTTTAAAAATAAAAGTTCATAATCATGTAATATTTTTCTATAAAGAAAGTATCCCAGATTATTTATAATGAAAATAAATCTTGAAAGGAGAAGAAAACAGAAATATTTTCAATTCAGAGACTAAAAACAGAAAAATTTTTATTTTTAGAAATTTTCTATTCACCATTTAGTAGTAAGTGTAGCAATAAGGAGAATCCAGTGTTAAGCTCCAAGTTTGCTCTGATGGCAGATTCGCTGATTTTCCATTCCCCAGCCCTTTCAGAGGGCTTCTACAGTCCTTTTCTCCCTGCCTATCCTCTCGGTGTTGTACGAAAACTATTTGTGATGAATCTCTTCACTTCCACTTCCCAAAGTGTACATGAATGGACAAAAAGCCTTAATTTCCCCGCCCCACCCCACCCCACCCCCAGAATTCGAGGATAGTGTGCCCAGGTAAAGCATGTGATCTAGGCAATAGCTGTATGTTTCTCATATGCTGTAGCAAATGTTTGCTTTTTGTTGTATAAAAATATCTGTTTACATTTAGGTCATATATGTATTAAGCACACATACATTTGTAATACAATCATGCATATAGGCATACAAACAATAGGTTGATAAACATAAAATTCAGAATAATGGTTACCTTAAGTGGGAAGAATCAAGGGAATGGAATATAAGAGGACTTGCAGGTTTATAGGCGTTATCAGCAATGTTTTAGTTTTGGGGTTGGGTGGTGGATTCGCAGGTGCTGATTGTATTATTTTGTTTTAAAAGTAACACATAGGCATAGATAATCTTATGAATGTGTCAAAGGATAAATTAAAAAGATAATAAAAAATAACTATGTCTGCATTTGTCTATCAGAGCTTCCTTTCTGAAGATACCATCATCGATCTACCCACAGGCCGGCAACTATTTTACCCAAAGAGAGATGGGTTTATGGAGACTTGCTCTTAGTTTACCACCTCTTCCTGCAGAGGAACAGAGGATTTAGGTTGGTAAGTCAATTGATGGTATATTAAAAACCAAGGTGAATGTGAAATTTTCACCTTTACTTAGCTCCAGGCACCATTTTCAGATTCCTCTCTCACCTGTTCTTCAATCGGTTCCCTATTTATACCTCTTTTTTAACACTCCACCCTCCCTCTCTCACTGTCCTTTTCTTTCCCTCTTGTAAACCAGCTCTTAGTTGCCTGAAACTATATTTCCTGCCCTCCTCTCTCCCTACTTCTGTCCCTCCCTCTTTTCCTCCTCTTTCTCACTCTTTTTTATTTTACTATGAATGTGTCGCTTATATAATCATAAACAGAATTAAACAAATAAAATTATGTCTAAACATTTCTTAAGGAAATGAATAAAAAAGCAGAAAAAATTATCTTTATGCATAAAACTGAAAGGAAAGAAAAAAGAATGCACATACATCTCTAACAACAACAAAAAAGGACATCGTATGAAAGATGGAATATATTGAGAAGTTTTCAGACAATAAGAGTCATCAAGAAGGAAGGCAAACATAATGGCTTTTTATGTCAATAATAAAAAAAAATCCAAAGCAAGGAATGCATTGCAATTTTCAAGGGACAAAGAGAGACACAGCCATACATTCTTTAAGTGTATCAGATGTGAGAAGAGGTTGAAGAAAAATAGTGTCCATTTATTAGCTGGAGAGAGAAAACTAATAACAGATGACACTAAAAAGACAGAGGTTTTAAATCTTTTCTTTTTCTTTAGTATTTGTCAAAAAGTCAATTGTTGTCTGAAAGCGAGACAATGCAGTATATGGAGTAAGCTGAACCAAAATAAATGGAAAAAGAGAAAGAAACTGACAGAGGGTTGCAGAATTTACTGGATTAATCACTGAACCATGTGCTCCTTGAGGTCTGAGATTACTTACCCATTCCTACAGCCTGCGCCTAGGAGTGCCTGGCTTGCAGAAGGTGCTAGAATTTAGTTATGAAATGTGTACTGTGTTTAAGGCTCTGTGCTAGGCATTAGAGATACAGTGGTGAATAAAACAAATACAGTTCCTGCTCTGATGAAGTTTATAATTTAGCAAGAAAGATAGTCCCCAAGCCAATGAGTTAGGCAATTAATTAATTTTGATACTGCTAATGGTAATGGAGGAATCTATGAAACCTAACAGAAGATGTGACCCAGTCTGAGGGTAGGGGCAGTCAGGGAAGGACTCTCTCATGAAGCGACATTTAAGATTTGAGAAAAAGAGAGGAGAGGATAGGAAATGTCTTGGACAAGAGAGCAAACTTATGCAAAGGCTCTGAGATGGGAGGGAGTTTGGAATGTTCGAGAATCTGAAAACAGACCAATTCAGCTTGGAGCTCAGCGAGTGAATACAAGATGAGGATGCTAGGTCCAGTTCGTGTAGACCTCAGGATTTTAGAAACTGTCTTAAAAAAAAAAATGAGAAGCCACTGCTGAATTTTAAGAGAGAAAGTGACATTATTCAATTTACATTTAGCAAGCTGACTTTCACAGTTGTGCAAAAAATGGATTGGAGAAAACCATTTAAGAGGTGAGCTCAGAAGAAAAATGATAATAGTTTGATTAAAGTGAGGAAATTAAACTAGAGAGAAGAACAGGGATTTGAGAGATATTTATTAGATAAAATTGATTGGACATAGTGATTGATTGGATATAGAGAATGAGCATTAAACAGGATTCGTAGCTTTTTAAATGCTCAAATCTTAATTCCAGAGGATGGGATGGCTCTTGGCAGCACAGCAACAAGAACCATATTTCCCTTCTGTCCTCAACATCACCTCCTCCTAACCCAATCCCAGACCACAAAAGCTTAGTGAGATCAACTTCTGCCAGGGATAAGTCAAGAACATACCTAAAAGAAAACAAAATCAAACAGAGTAATAGTAATAACTAACAAATGTGCATTGGTTAAGTCTTTCCCAATGTGTTCCTGAAATTTAGTTCTGAAGTTTCTTTTTGTCATTGTAAGTACATATGAATCCATTGTATATTTTTGAAATGTTTTGTCTTTATCTACTTATTTCACTCATTTCTCACATTTATTATTTCCAATAATCTAGAGCTGGAAGCCAACCTTTGGCCCACCTTCAGCTGCACCCCTCTCCATGGGGCAAGAAGCCCACACAGCCAAGGGCCCATGCTTCTTTGTAGATCATGTTCTGAGTCCCTACAATCCCAGAATTCTCTGTTTAGGTAGTCCCTAACTTGTTGGCAAGACCTGTGTGGACCTCACTCTGGACTCTGGCTTTCTGAGAGTGGACTGTAGCTCTGAAGTATGCAACACTGGGCTGGAAAGGTGGCAAGGGGCAGCTACATATGGAAGTGTGAGCAGGTCTTGGGCTTGCCGAGTAGGTTGTCTACACTGGGTGATTATGAGACCCTCGATGATACACTATAGAACTAGGGATGAAAAGAGAGTGCTGGGCTGTGGCCCGAGGCGCTGACTAACAGAGCTGTAATTACATTCTTTCATTCTACAAGTATTTTCTGAGGACCTATTAGAACCCTGGAAAGTTTTTTTATTATATCCAAAACTCAGTTTCTTCATAGA
>NW_011889019.1:2676096-2712657 GCF_000151845.1 Pteropus vampyrus
ATCTCTGTGTTACATGTTCTCAGAGAACCATTTCTTTCTCTTAGGACACTTGATTTAGTTTGCGTTTGCACATTTATTTTCTGATTCATATGTCCCTTCCCTTCCAGATTATGAATCCATGATGAAGGGACTGTATTTTTCTCATAGCTGTATTTCCAGAGCCTAACAGAGCACCTGTTTTTCCTTTGGCCTGGCCCCCTGCCCCTTGTTCTCTTACCCAGTCTTATCTATAGCTGGACTTCAGGTAATCTTCTGAAAACAAAATTACAGAAGGTTTTTGCACGCAGCCCCATCTATCCCAGACCTCAGTAAGGGTGGAGGGAGCACTGGCTTAGCTGGGGGTCTATGGAGCGGCCAGTGGCAGCAGTGAGAAACTCCTAGCCCAATACAATTGGGATGATGCCCAAACAGAGAACTGAGTGGAATCACAGCCCACGAAGCCTCCAACCTAGAAACGCAGGCCAAAGGACCATCACATAAAGTGCACCAGAAACACTGGGGTATGAAGTCAGAATTCCAGGCGTACTGCAAATGAAAGCAATCACAAGCTTGCACAAAGAATTTATAAAGGCTTGCTTTCATCTGTTCACTGGGACAAAGTAGGTGACATTGGGATTCAAATGATAGGGCCAGAACTGATAAATTTGTTGTGAAAAAATGCCAAACTATCTGATTTTGAGAGCTATTTTTTGGAAAAAAATGCATTTGAACAATTATTGTTTCAACAACTTGTATAGTTAGATCATGAAGGTCTAGCATGCCAATGAAATGTTTCCCAGTGTTTAGCATCAAGAATGAATTGCTAAATGGTGCAGTCACTGTGGAAAAGTTAGGCCGTTCCTCAAAAAGTTAAACACAGAAGTGCCATGTGACTCAGGAATTCCACTCCTGGAATTCCATCCTAAAGAATTGAAAACAGGGACTCAAACAACATCACAACATGATGCACAATAGCCAAAAGGTGGAAACTACCCAAGTGCCCATCAACAGATGAATGAATAAACAAAGTGTGGTCTATATATACAATGAAATATTATTCAGCCATTAAAAGAATGAAGATACGCTAGAACATGGATGAACCTTAAAAACATTATGACCAGCGAAATAAGCCAGACATAAAAGGGCAAATATTGTATGATTTTACTTCACAAAATATTTAGAATAAGTAAATTCATAAAGACTGAAAGTAGAATAGAGGGTACCAGAGGTCGGGGGACAGTTATTGCTTAATGGGTGCAGAGTTGCTATTTGAAGTGACAAAAAATTTCGGAAATAGGTAGCGAAGTTGCTTGCACAACATTATAAATGTACATAATGGCACTGAATTGTACACTTAAAATGGTTAAATTAGCAAATTTTAAATTACATATGTTTTACCACAATAAAAAAATGAATCACTAGAAATAACCTTTCTTGAGAATAACTTGGCAATATGCACCAAAAACCTTAACTTGCTGCATACTTTTTAACCCAACAATTCCAATTCATAATTTATTCCAAAGAAATAAGCATAGATATATGCAAAGATTTATCTCTAAAATGGTTGTAATGGTCATTGTTGGTTTTGTTCCCCAATATCAATTCCTCCTTCTTCCGATTACAGCATCCGGATTTTCTTTTGGGAAATGATTCAGCCATGATTGTTTTCTGTTTATCACAGTTCCCTGAGCTCCCATGAGAAGAGGGAATGATTCTGTTAGGCCAATTGCGCTTTCTTTCTGGAGAAACTGGAAAATGAACAGTGTGGCCAAGCCCACTGAGAGTAGCTGGAGTGGATTTATTTTGTGGAGTAGCGCCTTAAAAAGACTGACTCTACTGGTGCTGCCACCTAGATTCCATGTTGCCCTGGGTCCTGTCCTTTCGAAGCTAGGTGCTTCGGCTTTAGACTACCCCATTTCTTCTCTGCTTAACTTCCTCAGATTCCTCCCCTCTCTTTTTTTTTAAATTATGACTAAAGAATTTTAATTGGTTTGATGGTCATCACAGCATTATTTTTAGTGGGAATAAAACCCTGGACACAACTAATGTTCATTAAACATATTAATGAATAAACAAATTATGGTAGATCCAACAATGGAGATTTTGCAGTCACTAAAAATTATATTTGAGAATATTTAATGATGTCGAAAGATGTTTGTTTTAGTGTATAGAAAAAGAGCAGCCTCTAAAATAGAGCGATCTCATTTTTCAGGGGAAATAAGTGTCTCTCTGTGCAGTTAAACTTGAAGGATATACACGTAAATGAAAAGTCTATGATTAAAAAGTAGTTCTCTTTGAGTAGTACCACTCTCCTTCTAGCTCCCTGAAAGGCCCATTCTCCCATACCCCTGAGCCTTTGGAAATGCCGTTCTCTTTGTCTGGAGTACTTCGTCCACCATGCTCGGCTGGCTGACTCTCATTTTGGGTTTCTATTTCAGAGACACTTCATCTAGGAAGCCTCCTGAAGTCCCAAGTGCGGGTTAGGGTTTCTCTTGTATGTGATCTTGTGGACCTGCAGTTCTTCCCTCATAGTGGTTTTCATACTAATTGCCTGTTTACTTGTATGTATTCTCCACTAGACTCTTCAGCGGGATCAGGGTCCACATTTGTTCATAACAATGTCAATGGGCATTTTTTGAGTGCTTAATATGTACTCACATGTATATCCCACTGAATTCATGAAACAATCCTATGAGGAAGAACTATTATTTTCCCTTTTTGCAGGCGAGAATACTGAGGCTTAGAGATATAAAGCAATGTTCCTAAGTGATAGAGTTGTAGCTCCGGCACCTAGCATAGTGCCTAGGTACATAGTAGCTGCTTAATAAATATTTGTTGAATGAATGAATGAATACACTAAAATTATATAGATAAATCTCATTATTGCAGTTCTCCGAATCTATGATTTCAGTGTTTTTAGAATTAAAAGTGCCAGCCTGATCAAACGGGTAATATTTCAATATGCAGCGGGGGGCAGTAGGGGCGGACATCTTATCTCACTGATTAATGAATTCACTGTGAAGCTCCTGTAAAAATTCAGAGCCACTGCTGCCTGGAGATAAAAATCAGCCCTATCCTCTCTCCTCCTCTGAATGCTTCTGTGAGAATTAATGAATGAGGCCACACTTCACTGGCTGAATTAGGCACAGGGAAAGGCAAGAGGTAAATGTGTTTCTGCCTGCCTGAACTGCCCCCCAAGATACCCTGTACCCTTCTTTGCTGCACTTTGAAGAACCGAGCAAAGCCAGAGCTGCTGCTGTGACCACACTGTTAGAAAGGGCCTGGAATACGAACTAAGTCAAGACAAATGTAATAATCAATTGAGCACTGCAGTGAAAAGGAAAGGAGCAGGCTGCCAAAAATCTCAGTTTTAAGTTGGGATTCAGCAAACAAAAATGTAAGTGAAAAGAAGAAATTCACTGGGTTCTCCCCAATTCTCTGAGAGATTCTATGAAATAATAGCCTACTCTCAGTTTCTACCCTCAGTTCCTGCTACTATTTGGTCTTTGACCCTAGCTCCTGACATAGAGCTCCTAAATCTCTTGGAATTTCCTGGGTGACAGGAGCATCTTTTGTTCTAATGTGGCTACTCTTGTTGGACTTCTGGATGTGGCCTGGTCACCAGAAAGACCAAGCATGGTTAGAAGCTTGGAACTTTCAGCTCCTGCTCTCACACCCACACCCTCCATTCTCTGGAGAGCAGAGAGGGGCTGGAAATTTAGTTAATAATTGATCATGCCTACATGATCTAGCCTCCACAAAAATCACAAAGTATAGGGCTCGGAGAGCCTCTGAGTTAGTGAACACACCCATGTGCCAAAAGGGCAGAGCACCCAAGTCCACCGGGACAGAAGTGCCTTCTCTCAGGACTCGTCTGGCTCTCGCCCTACTTATCTCTTCATATGGCTGTACATCTGAATCTTTTATCATATCCTTTATTACATAATAAACCTGTAGACTGAAGTTAAGTGTTTCTCTCAGTTCTGTGAGCTGTTCTAGCAAATTATTAACCCTAAGGAGTCATGGGACTCTTGATTTATAGCAGGTTGTTGGGCAGAAGTACCAGGGACAATCTAAGACTTGTGACTGGCGTTTGAAGTCGGGGCAGTCTTTTGGGACTGAGCCCTTAAGTTGTGGGATCTGATGCTAACTCCAGGTAGATAGTGTCAAAACCAAATTGTCTCCAGACATTGCCAAATCTTCCCTGGGAGTCAAAATCACCTCTTCTCATTTGGTGAACCACTGACCTAGAGGTTAGCAGGTGGAAAAATTGGTGCATCGCTCTTCCACACTTCATAGGGTGTTTCATAAATATACATGTGGACACATTCATACTTCTTGTTTATTTATGTGATGTGGAAGTAAATAGTAGCCCATTAACCTAACGTTTTATGTTTGATGGTGATATGTAAGAATGTCTAATATCTTGTTAATGATCATTTAAGAATTTTCCTTTCAGTCACCCCAATCAACTAATGTTTCCAAGCATGGAAAACTTATATCATTATCTTTGCCTTTGCAACAGAGCTGTCTCCTGGGAACACTCTGGATTTCTGGACACTTTTCTTCCTAGCAGAGGAAGAAAAGCATGAGCTTTGGAGTCAGGCACCTAGATTGGAATTCCAATTAAAACTCATTTATCTGTGTTCGTTGCATGTCAGTCAACCACTTTAAGTCGTGAGTTCCTCAGCCATCAAAATCTTCCTTGCTCAATCATGATAAGACCTGGGAAAATGCCTGGCCCAGCCAATCCTGGCAGTTAGAAGCAATTGCTGGTCATAAATGTTTTCTTCTTTTGGTGCTTGATCACTACCCAGGAAGTATGAGAAAGGGAAAGCTTCCCTTCCAGTGTCCAGTGCCCTAGAATACTCCTTCAGCTCTTAAAACACAGTGAAGTCAGGCGCCAAAGTCAAGCTGCAATAATTAGGGTCAGGAGAACTGGAAGCTTGGTATTATCTAGCCCTCTCGCCTAATAGTTGTGTGACCCTTGAATAAGTCACTTAATGCTCTAAGATTTAGCTCTCCCCTGGAGTCGGCCAGAAGCAACCTGTGAGGCAGTAAGTGAAGACTGGGCTTGAGTGGGTAGAGCTTTGCCAGGGAGGGTCCTCACAGAGGAACAGAGCTGCTGACACAGAGGTTTTGTCTCACTCAGGAGACCTCTTCAATGTTATTGTACAAGCTTGGGTGGTAATAACTAAAGTTAGACTTGGGTTCTAGTTAAACTTCACTACTTCCTGGGTGAAACTACCATCTCGGGCAAGTAACTTTCCCTTTAAGCCTCAGGACGGTTATCGATAAAATAGGATAATATTGTGCCTACCTCATGAGGTTGTTGTGAGGGTTAATAAGATAATGAAGGAAAGGGATCAGCCAGTGGACACTGAGAAATATTAGCAATTTTACTATTGATAATTATCTTCTATAAATGCCTGTGCTTATATGTAATGCATTTGAATACATTCAAAAAGGATGAATGATGAGGAAAGCAAGATCTAAGGTAGATAAGGAAGAACTCAAACAACTAACCAATCAAAAAGGATATGTGGGAGAAAAATGCAGGAACAAGATAGAAGGGAAAAGTAGGCAAAAAAAGACAAAAGTTAAAAGTGCATAGTGGTACTTTTATGTAAAAGCTGGGGGCAGTTACCTGTGTACAACAAAGTCTTAGAGAATCAGGCCAGGGACAGGGACAGAGAAGGTTCTGTGTTCATTGGAAATAAATGAATAGCTAGTAGAGGCCTTTTTGTCTACATATCATCATCATCAGTCATCATTTGCTGAGTACTAGTGATGCACTGGACTAACAGAAATAACTAAGACACAGTCTCAGACTTTGAAGAGCTCCTAGTTTAAGCTGGACGAAAGTCAACATGGCCTCTCAGCAGAGTTTCTGAGCTAACTCTGAGGCCCAATCTCTCCTTCTTTAATTGACTCATCCTTTGAGTATCAGCAGGCAGAGAAGTGCAAGCCCTTACAGGTTTCTGCAAATCTTTTTCCTCCCCAAACTTTCCCTCTTTTACCACCAAAGATTTTCTATACCAAAAGTGTTTGTACAAGTTGTGAAAGTTAAGTGCATGTGAGGTGTTTAGAGACTAGGCTTTATAATAATGCATTTCTGGACAGGCTACAGAAGTCAAACTAGTGGAGAGGTTTCTGGAAGGGCATTTGAAGAGAAATTGATTCATTCCTTTAATGAGGGTGGCATAATGTTGGCATCTTTCTGACTACAAAGAGTAGAACTGAGTCTGTGAAGTCAGCCACAGACTTAACGAGAGCTTTAACAGGCCAACGGCAGAGTCAACCTGCCCCAGAGGAGACACTTTCTTGACAGTATCTCTGATGAACTTGGAGGATTCAGAACACAAAAGTGAAGGTGGTCTCCACCCAGACAGCTCCAGGAAAGCCTGTGGAACACTGTATTGCCCACAAGCTATTTTGCAGCTGCTTCAATTAAAGAATCAAACTCTATTTGAGTAGCGGCAACATCCATGAGAGCCAAATTGGATTTCTCCTTGGAAAACAAGCTACAGACCACATCTTTATTGTGCAGACACTCATTAACAAATATGTAAAAAAAAAAAAAAGAAAGAAAGAAAGAAAGAAAAAGAAGTACCAGTCAGAGAAAGATGTTTTCCTGCTTTGGAGGCTTTTTAAAAAGCATTTAATTCAATTGGGCATGCATGGCTGAACCTGAAATGGCTACAATGTGTAACTGGTGGGAAAGCATGACCAAAGTAGTTTTGACTATCAACCCACCCTCTGCAGGACAAATACGCCCAGAACTCAGCTGGGATTAGCAGAAGGGGCTAGCTCCCTTTAGTTTTCATGAACACTGGAAAAGGGTTTTCTATGCTTGAGGCACTTCTAAGTTCAGGATCTTTCCTGAGGAAAAGAAATGCAGGCTGCAGATAACTAGGTTTGTCTTACCATGTCTCTCCTTGCTCCTGAGCAATACTTAAATTGCTGGGCAGGCCACAACTTATAGACCCTAGGACCATCTACAAAGAAATTTAAAAACTAATTTTCAGGAAATAGTCCCCTAAAACCTCATATTTTACTTTTTTAAGTATAGAATATGGAATATGCTGTCTGTGCTTTTATGGGGTCCATTAAGGTTGTCTGGACTCCAGACCCCGTTCTACAAGGCCCATACTCAAGTGGATCCAGGCCTCCCAGTAAAGTGGTTTCAATGTGCAAGGTAAGATCCACCCTTTACAAAGAAATTATATATATAATGGCTTTTAGGATATTTTCATTGATATCAGACGTTAAGTGATTTTTAAAGAATAGTTAACTTTGCAATCGCCAAAGTGAATTTACTACATCCCAAAGCCAGGGCATGTGTGTAGAAATATGAATAAGATAGAGTCAAACTGGGAAGTGACAGAGAATCTTCGATCCCCTCTGTATGCTATAAAGGAAGATGGTAGGTACTTTGCTATTTATGAAAAAGCAAAGAAGGGTATGAGGCGTGTGAGACACTTCTAGGATGTGAGAAAATAGGTCTTCTGGAATAAAGCCCATTTCCATCAGAGACTCTTGAGAGGAGAAGACAAGCAGTAGAGAGAGAAAAGCAGAAGATCTGCATGTATTCTATGCCTTTAGTATAGATCTCATTATGGTGACCATTTTTGTTGACACCAAGTAGAAGAGGATTGACAATTAACTGGCAAACCCACACTGCCAAATAGATGACAGAAATTACAGTAAAAACTAAATTAACCAAAGTGGCCATCCATACAGCAGGATTTTTCTGGATTGTGGCTCAATTTTTCCTGTATAGATGCAGTTCTATGACCACGGACAACATGCAGTTCTCTTGGGTGGGCATTGCATGAAAATACCGGAAAAGGTTTGTGTTTTCAGCCATGACTTTGTCCTTACTATTCATCAATAATTGCAGATTAGTGACAGGAACACTTTGAAGCAGGTACTTTGCCAATATACATTATTATTCTTAAGAAGTACAAATGGGAAGCCACAGTACCAACTCAGAAATATCTTTGATACTTTCACACACGACTCCTACATATTGGAAATCAATCATGACACACCTGAAGAGCTTCATTTATGGGTTTTACAGACTTTGCATAAAGAAGTATTAGTTGATGGAGAAGCTAGAAAGAACAGCAATTTTGGCACAGAAATCCAGTATGAAATAGAATATGGACTCTTTGAAATGTAAAAAATTTTCAAAGTTCAAAGGAAAATCCAATTCCAGAAAACTGTCAGCTGGAAAATAGCTATTGAACCGTGAATGTAGACATTATTATAAATCTCATTACATAATTTGATAATTATGACATTTGCAAAAATGCATAGACATTAAGTCTTGAGTTACACAAAGTCAAATTCTCCACACAAAATAAACTGGATAGAAAATTATATCCTCATTTTGCTCTGATCACCATTCCTTAGTTTTAAGTGACAGTGGTTGCTTTAAAAGTATAAGTGGGACACTGAAAATGCATAAAAAGTTTCCTATGTGATTAGAAATTAAAATCTGCTGTATAGGTTCACTACCTGGCCCCTCCCACCTCAGTGAAGTTCCTTATCAACCAGAATGAAAAGTTGGCAGAGCTCCTTTCTATCTTCTCTATCCCCTCAGCCAAAGATGTAAACAAAATTTTCAGGTATTCTTGACAGAAACTGGGCCAGAAAGTCTGACAGGTTAGAGGCCTTTCAGAATATAATAAGGGATTTCTTTTGGCAGAGTCAAGGCTCTGTTCCACCTGCTTTCTTCCAACTACCCAATCCTATAACCCTTTTTCAGTGCCAAGGTCGGCTTCATGAGCATGCAATCTGTGCAAGTGCACAGGACCCCATGATCAGAATGAGACTGTGCTCAAAAGAGCCCTGGACTTGGCTTGATGTTCTTCTGTTGCCATCTTGAAGTTCTTAATAATTTTGTTTTCGAACTTTTGTAAATGAAGTCTAAAGAGACAATGGAGCCTGCACTGAGCAGAGGATATATGCGCAATATACATGTGTGCAGTTCTTTGTTGTCCAATTAACATACAGTGTTTGCAGTGCCCCATGAGCACAGAACTGTGGTGGATCCATAATGCGTGGGAGTTCAGTGAGACTCAAAGTGAGTGCGAGGTGGCTGTGTGTAAGCGGGGAGTAGGGAGGTTGACAGCCTTGAGAGGCTGCACTTTCAGTTCACACCAGAACTTGTTTTGAACACAGGAAGAAGGCAATAATAGCATTCTAAGAAATATAAAAGAACCTTATCATGTCCTTTCTTGCTCATAGTACTTCCTTGTATTAGCCAACCACTTTTGCTGAAGATGGTAACAAAAGGAAAGGGAAAGATAGGGCAATCCATAGTTCCTTTTTCTTTCAGTCCTTCCTTCCTTATCAATAACACAATAACCGGAGAGTTTTGGTAGAATGTGTGTATATCAAGAAGTGAAATAAAAATAGTTGAGTTAGTTTTGCACAATGTTTCCATTGTTCTGGTAAGAACAAAATTCATATGTATATACAAGCTATGAAATACAAATTGTATAATTTTGGTAATTTGCATACAACTTAAATACTCATATTAGCATTGGTCTCATATACAATATAAAGATGGATGACAAAATTCATGCTCATTATTTAAACTTTTAATTTTTCTTTACTTAGGACAACATTAAATAGCAAATAAAAAATACCATAAGTCAGAAGAGAAACTAGCAGAAAGGAAAAAGCTTTACAGTTTAATACCTGTAATGCCACTTGTTTTAGTTGAGGTCTCATATTTTCATTTTGTATGCAGTCATGCAAATTATGGAGGTGGCATGATCAGCCTTCACTTAACAACTCTACAGCATTGCAATAGCCCCTTCTTCTTCCATATTTCATAGGCATATACTATGAAATAGGGTAAGAATCCAAAAAACACAAGAGAGACTTGCTGGGAAGACAGACCTAAGGGAGATCCAAAGGGGCTTTTTGACTATAAAAAGAAAAGCCATAGTAGGAGGAAGAAAGATGGCAGCTGCTAATTAAGGGAAATGGATCTTCGTCTGGTGAATACTGAGTTCGATAGATAAGACCCATAAGTTCAGAGAGAGCAAAGCAGGCCAGTGGCTGCTGTAGTGACTTACATCTACCTCTGTGGCCTCTGGAGCCCAGAAGGGCAGGAAATAAAACATGGGTGGGTTGAGCTGGGGAGTATGACTCAGAAGGGCGAGACTGGTAGAAAGATTCTTTAATATTTTACCTTCATAAAAGAATTTGGGAATTTGGCAGCATGCAGAAAGTTGTGTTGGCAGCTTTTAACACTGACTGTTAATGTTTCAACTTAAAATTTTTGATGTAACTCTCCAGTAAGAGTACTTATACTGTAGGTTAGATGCCCCCAGGAGTGCAAAGCAAAATTTATGAAGAGTTGTCTAAGAGTGCATTGTCTAAGATGTAATTTTCCAAGATTATATACCCTTAGTCACCGCACAGAAAAGGGATATGATTGCCATCATACCTCAGGCGAAAAGTCCACAGTCTCAGAAGCTAGAGTTTCTGTTATTTCTAGTCTTCTAGTATGGTTAGATGTGGAAAACAGTTATCAGTGCTACTTAGGGACCTGGGGTGTGGGGGAAGGTATAAGAGAAGACTGGGTACAACAAGGGAAATGTCAGCTCTATGAGTACAATGACTAGAAGTAAGGTCTAGATAAAATATTTGTCTTTTACTGTGAGTCGGTGTTTGTATGGGTGATAGAGGAAATTATTGACAATTCTTATAAGGAAAACTACAGCTTTGGTGTGGCTGTGAAATAGAAATGTGCATAAGTCATTTACACAAATGTCATTTCTCTCGCAGCATAATGACAATCACATGTGTCAGATGTATCAGATCAACTCTGATGTTTATTTTGATTACAACACTAACTCCAACATTAAATTAAACTCTATAGTATAAAGTTTAGCACTAGTCATGGGGAACCAGTCTTATTCCAAAATCACATTTCTTTGGTTCAAATTTCAGTGCCTGTGCTCATGCAGCATGGCCATCTGCTCATGGCTTCAAAAATAAATACGGAGAACATTGTTTCTAAAGGACCTGGAGGCTGAAATACAGAACGTGGTCATCATTAAGTTTACAGATGACACTAATGGAAAGAAGGGCGGGTTAGTAATTCCAAATGGGAATAAATGCCAGGTAGAGGCCTGGAGAGAAAATTTTAACCATAAATGTGAATGATGGCGAAGGACTGCCTTTCTGTGGTTATGGCTAGATTAGGATCAGGGCTTATTGAGACAGGGTTGATGAAGCTGGTAGAAATTTCTGGGGCCTAGCACTCTGGAAGAGGACCCAGCGTCCAACTGTGCTAATATCAATTCAAGTACCTTGCAAAGATTTTCAGCCAGTCCACCCTTTCTTGGGGAGAGGTGGAAACATGTTTTCAGGAGAGCTCAGACCCACTTGGGAATTCGTACAGGGTTTGCATAAATGGAGGTAGAATGTAAAACACGATTCCTTTTTTACACTTACTCCCTCCCATCCAATCCACCCAGATGTCCTCTTGTTTCTACCTCCCACTATATCTCTCATCTGTCCCCTCTGCCCTCTTCAGTGCCATTACCTTAGACTGAATTATCAGTTTCGCATCTGGTCTGCAACAGCTTTCTTTCTGGGCTCCCTGCCTCCACTTTTTACAATCCATTTTCCACAGAGCAGTTAAAGTCATCCTTCTAAAACTTAAGTCAGATCATATCAGTTCCTTGTTAAATATCTTTACTAACTGCTCATCCACCCTTAGACTAAAATCCAAACTCTTTATGGTGATGCTCACACTCTGCATGATCTGGCTCCTGATTAGCAATCCAACCTCATTTCATACCACTCTTCTCTGACTTCACTACACCTAGCTTTCTTCTCTGTTCTAAGACTCTTCTAGACCCTCTCCTTTCTAAGACCCTGCACAAAAGTGCTCCCCCCAGCTCTTCTTGAGGCCATCTCATTCTCAGACCTTTCAGGTCTCTTTCACTCTATTTCTCCAAACTTTTAATGCATTTCACACAATTGATAGTAATTATCTTATTTATCAGGTTACTTATTATTTGTCTCTCCCCTAGATAGACTCTGAGCTTCTTGAGAGCAAGAGGCCATGTCTGTTTCTTCACAGCCACATTCCCAGAATCTAGCACAGTGTTAGTACAAGACTGGTGCTTGGTAAGTACCGAATAACTAAACTTGTCTCCTGGCACAGGCCACTGTGGCGCCCAGCATTTTTTAAAACTAGACCTCTGAATCCTATTATCATTCCCAGGGAAGGTATCTTCTCTGCAACCACAGGGCTGATGAATGTGCCTGGACAGTAAAATTAACCATATTTTCCAGCTCCCAAGTTGCTATCTGAAGCCCTTCAGGGGTGGGACAGGTGAGTTTTGTCCATGGTTAGGTGATCTCTGACCCTCTGAATCTTCTATTACAGCAGTGGTAGCTTTGGCAAAACCACTTTTTTTTTTCTTTTGTGTACTTTCCGCCTACATTTTCTATGCCTTGGAGAATGCCTCTAAATTTAGTAGCACCCACATTCTCATTAAGGTGGCTTTAACATCTGCCTTCTAATAGATCAACAATGATGAAGAGAGAGACAACAATTAAACGGTTCCTCATCTCTGACAGTCTCACAGCAGGCATTCCTCTGTTCAGCCCAGAGTCACTCATCACTCTTCTGTGTTTGTCTTCCCCTAGCCAGCTTTAGTTCATTTGACTGGCTTCAATTCAACACACAAGTTTTGAAAGCTGAGCTTATGAGATACAATTCTAGATACATTCTCTGAGTCATGTCATTTTATCAAAAAAGCATGTGATGCAAATTTTAGAGGGCATTTCCAGAGGCAGAGCTGGAATTAAAAAAAAAAAAAAAGTCAGAGAGCAAGAGGATGAAAGGTACTTTGATCGACACTCATCCCCCAGGCCACATGGTGATTCCATCAGTGGAGCCAAGTGTGTGCAGATCAAATCGTGAGAGCCAGTGGAGGACAGACACCCAATTAGTTATAATAACCTTTGACTGGTCAGTGGAAAGAGAGAACTATGGAAACGTGGACGCCCAGGAGGAATTTTGGGACCAAACCATTCTGAGTTTCCCATCTGATGTGTCAGCCGGAAGTGCAGTCCCTCTGAGCGATGTGCTGTGTATTCATTAGAACTTGAGGAAGCAAGAGATTGGGAAGCAATGGCCCCAAATGAGCTTTACAGTTACTGCAAATGAAAAAGGAAGGCCATATATTTTTAAGAGAAAAAGCCATATAAATCTGGCAGCTCTACCCTACTCATAGCAAATCCCAATCATCTCTAGCCAAACCACTCTATTTTCCTGACAGAGACTTGCACAGTGGGAAGACATTGTGAAAAATCAGTGGTAATAACCGCAGACCACTTATGGTACACTCTGGTCTCAGTTATGATGTCTTTGGGTCCATTCAGGGCAAGGTAGGTCACCTTCCACTTTTAACACACACACACACGCACACACACACGCACATGTACACGCACACACACACACCCCAAAGCCTTATTCAACCAACACACATGCAGCAACAACCTCATATGCACAAGATGAATTATGCAAGTAAATGCTTTGTTTTTCTCCTTAAATTGCATTAAATTTTTGTCTGTTTAAAAACTTCTGAATTATTGGTTGGTCTTAATAATACTATTATCCAGCTAGTGCTTTTGTTTTTGTTGTGTTAGAAGAGACTAATGGGGGTTAAAAGTGTTTTTAAAAAATTTCCAGCTAAATCAGCAATATATTGATTGATAGTGATATCTATCGACATTCAGTATGCGTATACCCTTGACTCAGTAGTTTTATTTCTTGGTCTTTTTACTACAGACTTACAACAATACACAAAGACATCCATAACCACTCATCTTCTCTATTTTTATACCCAAACAGCTGAATGTAGCTGGAGAAAAGCATAGCATCAGGCAGACAGGTTTCACTTTAAATATGATCCCATATCTCAGATGTGTTCTTTGTGCTACCAGTGATCCGAGGATGTGTCTCTATCTTCTTTGTCAAACTTGTTTTTCTATTCTCTGAGATGACTTTCATGGATTTCCTTTCTGCTCAAATCTTCTCCATTCACTTCCCTTCTTCCCCACCAATGACCTTGCCCTATACTTTAAGCAATACAGAAAACCATGATTTGGGAGCTCCTTTTCTTCCCATCGACCAACCTAGGCAACCTACACATAGTTGTCTCTGTGCCCTATTCTTCTTGTATAAGTTGGAAATGCTGCATCACCTAAAGGAGGTTAGTCTCTGTTATCTCTCATCCTGTTTCTCTCCTGCATCGTCAATCCTTCTTCTCTCACCTGGCTTTAAATATACTGACAAATTTATATCTTCAGTCCAAACATCTCCTCTGAGCTCCAGACTTGTGATTAATCTGCATACTTGATACTCCACTGGGATGTGTTACAAGCATCTCAAACTTAACACATTCAAAGTGGACCCTTGATTTATCCTTCCCCTACAAACTTATTCTTCCCTTAGTCCTCCTCATGCAGTGAATGGCTTCACCATTCATTAGTTGACCAGGTTTTTCTTCTTCAATCCCCACAATCATTCCTGTTGAATTCTACCTTTTAAATATATCTTGAATTTGTCTAGCTCTGTAGCCACTAGCCTGGCCGAAACCATCCATCAGCATTTTGCCTGTACTGAAATAGTTTCTTTTCCTGCCTCACCCTTATCCCATTACAATCTATTCTCCACAGAGTATCTGAGTAGTCTTTTATATGTCTCTAGCTATATCTATACGTATATATATATCTAATCACATTACTCCCCTGAATAAAATTCTCCAGTGGCTTCGCACAACACCAGATAAAATCCAAACTTTTCAACATGGCTTACAAGATATTTTATGATCGGTCCCTGCCTACCTCTCCAGTGTTATTTCATGCCACTCTCTCTTCTGTCACCTTTTAGCTACATTGGCTCCTTTTCAATTCCTTGAAAATGCCAAGTTCCTTTCCATCTAGGACTTTGCAGTGCTCTTCCCTATGCCCAAAATGTTCTACTACCTCTGGATCCCAATTTAAATGTCAACTTCTTAAAAAGTCCTTCCCTGGCTCTGCTGTCAAGGTAAGTGTTCCCAGTTAACTTTACATTAGCATACTTTATTTCCTCTATAGCATTTATCACAACTTGTAATTATATATTTACTTCCTCATTTGTTCTATGTATATCTGGTACTAGACTGTAAGTTCCACAAGGCAAGGGATATTATTCACTTATGTATACCTAGCCTTTCTCTATGTCACACATAGAGAGATCAGTAAATATTGGTGAACATTTGAGTAAATGAGTGAATACAAGAATATTAGTTATAGCATTGGTATAATAGTAAAAATGTAAACAACTTAAATGTCTATGAACACATGAAAGGTTATATAAATGATGGTGTATTCTTAGAATATTAACATGTAGAACAATTTGCATAGAGATAGAAAGTTGTCCAAGGTATAATAAGTGAAAAAAGCAAACTGCAGAACATGGTATTTAAAGGTTTATGCCACATATGAATTTATTATTGCATATGCATGCAAATTTTATGAAATTAACATGAGAAACTGTTACATGAGAAGCTGATACTTCTGTTTAGAGGACATCCTTTATGTCCTCCCATACAGCTTGAATTTCTTACCATAATTATGTGTTACTTTTATAATTAAAAACTTTTTTAAAAGTTAAAATGCAAACGTGTATTAATGAACAAAAACAGCAAAATACTGTGTTCCTGATCCAAGGGCTACTAGGCCCTGCTTGCTAGAAGCTACCAGGGTAATAGACACATGTGCAAGTAACCATTTTTATTAATTTATGAAGACCTGGTCCACTTTACTCCAAAAAACTAACTCAAGGTGGCTACAAATAATTGTGTTCAATGTGACAGAAAACATGGATTTGTAACCAGATCAGGGAGGATCTTGTATATAGAGCAAATAGCCTGCATTTAACTGGACAGGAGCTAGGGTGTTATAGATGGAAGACTTCGAGCTTCAACAAGTTCAATATGGGAAGCTAGGAATATTAATCTACCAGGGTAAATTTAACCTCTTTATAACATTTTATGATTTAAAAATCATAAACCAGGTAACACTCCCATTGCTCCTTTGCTAACAGTAGACGGAGTTGCCTTTAGCTATATAAAGTGCTTAGATGATTAGAGTCGTCCCTGATTTCTCTGGGTCAGATCTTCTTGATCCTCACCAACTGCCAGGGCTTCATCTGATTTTAAAAACCTGCAGACTCCATCGCTGCCCACTGGCTCCTTCTGCCTGCTTCATTTGTATTTATAGGCAAACATAATGGAGTGATGTGTGTAAGTGGTAGGGTGAGGTTTTGCGCTCTTCTGCTCAGAGGTACTAAGCCCAGCCAGACTTCAGTTCACTTGTGTGTTCCACTCCTCACTTGAAGGCCTCTGAATCCTCCAGTGGTTGTCAAACTTTAGCGTGCATAAAGAATCACTTGGAGGGCTGGTGAGAACCCAGATTTCCAGGCTCCAGCCCCAAAGATTCTGATTCATTAAGACTGGAGTGGGCAGGAGATTCTGCATTTCTAACAAGTTCTCAGGTGGTGCTGACGCTCTGGAGACTCTAGGCTGAGAATCACTGCTTTAGTTGAGTATCCCTGACCTCCTTTCTCCACACACAGGGGTCCTGAGGCACGTGTCATGAGGTCATACAGGAAAGCACCAATCCCTTTTTAGCACTCAGTGCAATGCCTTGATTTCACTGCCCAACAAGCTCCCAGCAATTTGTGCTTTAGAAATTCTTCCTAAGTTTAAAGAGCTGATTTTAGCCTATCATTTTACCTTTCAGAGGTTGGAATGACAGCCTTCTCTCTCTGGGATTCAGAGAACAGACTGCAGACTCTGGAGAAGCTTCCCTTTTTCTGTTTTGACCTTGATTTCTTCTGGCCTTATTGATTTTCAAGGACAAAGGCTGACCTGTTCTTTCTCTTTCACGGGTCTGGGTCCATTCTCATTTTTGCAGATGTTCTGGACTTACTCTGATTCTTTGGTATCTTGATATCCACTGAGGGCCTGCAACCAGGTATGCCCTTTCGTGGAACCTCAATATTCTCAGTTGTAGGACTTGATGATTGCTAAGGTCTCTTCTAATTCCAGTGTTCTATGCGTCTGTAGATCTCTCCTGGTACCTTTTCCCATGGATGTTTGGCCCTGACTGCTACAAAGCTGGATGCATTCAAGGGCAGTATAGGCAACAGAGATTTCAGCCAATAGGCTAGACTGCAAATGAAGCAGCTGTGATGTCAAGAAGCAATGCCACAATTTGAGGCTCAAACAGAGTAAAGTAGAATTTTATAGAAGGTAGGTTTTGGGAGGTATTTATATGAGTCACAAGGGGACATTTTGAAGATATAATAACGCCTTAATACAAAATTTCCTGGCTTTCTTTTGAGTCACTGGAACACAGTGTTTATGTTTCGTAATGTTAATCACATGCAATTCTTCTAAATCTGGGATCTAATGGATGCAAAAATTGGTCCAAATGTCAATTTTAAACATATGTTTTTTATACTGAATAGACCTGTATGGTTCCAAACATCAGTTAACTCTTTGATGAAATTAGGGTCTGATTTTTTTTCAGAGGTGGTTCTGACTGGTATTCAAGATGGGGAGAAATCCTTAGATAGCTCCAGCAACAGAGTCAGTAGAGGAATCGGAAAGGTACTTCCTGAAGCAGAACATGAAGGCCTGGGATAGCTCAATGAATATGGCTCCCTCTAAGGAATGGAGAGAATTAGGAAGCTGTCCGGCAGACTTTGGTAGGGTCTGGAAATTTTAAAATTGGACAGAACAATGAAAGCCAATGTGAGAAGTCTTTCATGGGGACTTTAAATGCAGATGGAGAACATACTGATTTTGTTGGTCATTAATAGTTATTCTGAATTTCAAAATGACCATTTTCATTTTTTTCTAATGATGTGAAGCAGTTTCACTCAGTCCTCAGAGAGCAATTAACCAGATTTTTTTGTTGGTGTCCAACAACTGTGCTTGTTGTTTTGTCTGCAGAAAAGGAGGCTGGGAGATGACAGCTTTTCAGGACAAGAAGAAATTTATAGTTTAAAACATACAGAAATAAGGGTTAGATATAAGGGTTTAAATACCAGGACATCACAATTAGAAGAACTGGCAAAAACTATGATACTAAGGGATGGGTGGCATCTGCTCTGAAGATCTGACAACTACCACCTGTTTTGTCCTACCAAGAGATTGAGGACAAATTGATTCTTAAAGCTGGACACCAACTTGGTCACATGGTGCTTCAAATAACTCTGCCATGACTCACAACCATTTGGATATTTAAATTGTATTGACTTTTGAGCCAGTAAAAGTCATGGAAGAAATCCACTTCATAGTCATAACCTGGGATTTTTTTTTTTTTTTTCTTCAAGTGATACTTCTCAGTTAAATTATCCACTCTATTCATTAGTCTGGCTCAAAATAAGTTAGTGATTTCAGAAAATCAAACCCACTATTAAAGGATAAAGATTAGCCATAGATATCAAAGACTGTGCTACAAACTTATAAAGCAATTCCTAAAGAGATGTTTCACGGATATTTTGAGCAAAGGCAATATCAGTAAAAGAACTGCAGAACCTTGAGAAGTGACTTTTTGAAGAGAACTCCCTTCATTTGGGTATATAAGTTCTAGCAGGTTTGATAAAAAGTTAGCATGTTATATCCTAAGCTTACTTCACATGTGAAGCAGTTCTTTGACTCCCACCCACCCTACTAGATGTTAGGAGTAAAAGTGTAATGGTTTATTGAAAGGGTTCAACTTGGTGGCGCATCCATAGAAAACAACTTTACACTTTTTTTTTTTTTAACCACTGCTTTTCAAACCCACTTTCCTTTCCCTGAATGTCATCTCAAAGCTGATTTCTTAGCTTACGGGTATTAACAGACCATTTCATTTTCAGGTATTAAAAAGTCCAGCACAATATTATACCAAAACTTTAGTTTTTCATCCAATTCTATTCATATCTTGACCAATTTAGGCTTGACATTAGAATCAGGAAACTAGTGAAGGAAGGGGATACATATTTTTGTTTGCTTGTTTGTTTTCTATTTAATCTTCTTCTCCACCAATTCCTGAAGGTGTAGAGGGGAAGAAGGAAGGTAAATGGGGCAAAATGCCTTATTGACTGGTATTATTATAATCTGGTTTTGGTGCATCCTCTGAGGGAGGTGACCAAACCATGAACCCTTCTCTTGTGTGACAAATGTCAAATCCTCCCAAGAACTCTTCTTATACTCCTATAGTATAAGAAGCTTCTGGCGCTGAGGCACCAGAGATGTTTGTGAAGTCAGCAATTAAGAGTGGGCTTGCAATCCTAAACTAACAGATACATGGTTCGTTCTGTTATGAGCTCCATAATCTCAATCCTGCCTTCCTGGATGTATTTTGAAATAATCATGAGTTTCAGCAAGTCCACATGAGCTCACTATCTGAAGAAAACCAAGAAGAACTAAGCATAAATAACTGCATTGAGTAACTTGGCCAGATGCTGCAGCCTATGCATGTTCACTGTGAGGCACACACTCATCTCCAAAATCTAGAGTTGCTGTTTTAATAGCTACTAATAAAGCTAAATGTTGTCACAATTATGAGTAAAGCAGAAGTTGCTTTCAGGAGTTCCTGACATATATTCTGGATACTACCAGGAATTATTTTAAACTTTAATATAAATGCTCACATCAAATGGATATGGAACTAACATTAGCAAAAACAGCTTAATAGGAAGGAACACAATTATAGCAAATCACGAAATGATACAGTCAGACATAAGGCTAAGCAATTTCATCTGGTTCAAAATGCTAATGATGATGATTCTTGTATTTTCTCTAATACATACTTAAAAAGTCATGACCAGCTACTCTCCCTTTCTTCTTTAAAACACTTTGAGAGGGTGGAGATTAACTGATTTACTTATGGGAGGACACAATGAGTCTGCATAGCTCTCTTTAATGTTTTCTAAAACTATGTCCCAGTATGTACCTTTATATGTCACTTTTCTTTCTCAAAGGTAGCTAGCTAATGATATAAAAATAATTATGAAATATGGAGTTGTTTTTAACACATGAAGCACACTAAATATGCTTTCTTCTAATACATATTTCTTCTTGGTTTACGTGTATGTGAATGTTTAAAGTTCTATGGTATGATTTATAAAGGTAAATGGGCTAAAGGTACAATGAGATGGGCAGCCACCTATGATGCCATTAAAACCCTGAGCCAGAAACGTGGCCTGCTTGGACCTAGCCTTCTTTGTTTCAGCACTATACCAATACTGCTCACGAATGTGACAATAGGATATTCCTAGAATAGCAATGATATCAGAGAAGTGGAATTATACTTTTAAATCAGTACCTTATAGGTAATGATAAAGTTTTAATAAAAGATGATATAACCATGGTGTTGATTGAAAATATATTTCTTTGGTACTTAAAATTAAGGCCATTTTTATATTGAGTTAATATAAATTAAGACTTACTTTTATCCTGCTACATAACTTGTTTGGGGACATCACCAAGAAATAATTAAACATTGTGAAAAATGCAGCACAGAAGGTAGGCCTTTATCTAGGCTGTGGCTCCTAGGCTCTGAATTTTAAGCACTAGTAAATTAGCAAAACAACTTGGGGAAAAGAGGAAGAACCTTCTTCCTATCCCTACTGCGGGGCTGATATAACTCTCTTCATATACAAACACAATCTTCTCTTTCATCAAACTTCTAGTCCCTCTTAAATGTAGGCAAGAAATGGGCAGTAGATCCCATTTGGTTTAGGTCCAGAATTGTTTTGGGAAGTCCTGCATGGATGGTCTAGTTCTAACCTCTATAGATGTATGGTACTTTGTAACCATTGACTTCAGCTTTGGGGCCTCACTTGAAATGGACAAAGAAAAGTCCAATTTGTTACAAAGGCAAAGGCTCAGTGAGAATTGGAGTCAAAGCAGAGCTGAAAGGATATTCTCAGTTCATCATTAGAAAAAAATAATTTCATATGTAACTATTTCTTTATTGCTTTATTTTGGGTTGGTGGAGAACCCAGAAAAAACTGCTAAAGAAGCAGTTCTGGCGGAAATCACTGAGGTGATGTTGGAAAGAGAGAGTGCTTCTGATGTGAACGGTAATACTGATGTCCTTCCTACTGATTAAGGTAGAGTTAAGTGGAGATGGATACGTTTACCAGAGAGAAAGAAGAAAGGGGAAGGGCAGGGGTGGTGGTGAAACATTAGGAAGTGAGGTCAAGAACGTAAGAGGCAAGGGTCAGGTTTGCTGAGCCAAGGCCAAGATAAGCAGAGATTAGAGTCAGGTAGGGCAAGAGAAAGATTATTATTCTGAATCACTATATTAGTGCTGGTGAATTAGCTCATTATGAGGGAGGAGAACATTTAAGGCTTTAAGTGCCTAAAAACATATTCGGTCTCTTGTGCTTGCATACTCACAGACCACAAGTGCTTCTTGGGTCCTTACTCTGTACCAGGTACTGTGGGAGGGACAAAGATTGCAGCAATGAACACAATATAGTTTACCCAGAGATGAGAAAGAAAGAAACCACTTTCAAGGAACTAAAAGAAATTCAATTTTGCTGGAGCACAGAGTTTAAGAAGAAAGGTGGCAGAAGACAGGGCAGAAGATGTAGGCAGAGACCAAATCATGCACCCTGTGCACCATTTTAATGAATCTGAATTTTATTCTAGAGGCAATGAATTAAAGGGTTTTAAACAGGTGTTAATAGGCATTGTGTTTTAGAAAATCACTTTGGCTGTAGTATAGAAAATAGTTTGAAGGGAGGCATGGAAGAAGGGCAGACGCAAATTAAAGAGATGGGGAATGAGGTGAAGGGATAAGTCAGGGTTTGTAGCTCAGGCAATTGGGTGGATGGTGGTGCCATTCATTTAAATATAGCACAAGAGGACAATCAAACTTATGGCAAAGGAGTAGAGGTGTAGGGGAATTGAGATGCTGAGTTTACATTTAGACATGCCTATGGAACACCCAATCAGATATATCCATTAGGAAGCTCAAAGTCAGAAGAGGGAAATGGGCTAGACATGTATTTATAAAAGACGGATGAACAGATGATAATTGGAGCTATGTGAGTAGATGAGTTTATATAGGTTACATGTAGAATCAGAAAAGAAGTAATCCTAGGATAGAACCCTAAAGAATATTTATATTCATAGTATGAGTAGAGCAAGAAGAGCTTGTAAAGAGAAATGAAGTATAGCCAGAGAGGTAGACAAGAAGCGAGGAAAGAATGGTGTCTCAAAGTCGAGCATTTATAAACCTCGTCCTCCACTGGGCTTCCTTCATCTTCCTATGGTACTGACAGTTATGAACCTTCCTGAAACTTGGTTTACCCAACCTTACCAGTAGATTTGGTATTGTAGTTATTGCTATTTTACATTAGTTTCTTGAGGCACCTGGGAACGAGCAAGGGAGATTATTTATTCTCTAAGTCTCCGTAATGTCCCCCAGTATATTTCATTAGAAGGCCAAGGTCAATTGTTCTGAACCTTAGCTCTACACTAGAATCATCTGGGGAGCTTTAAAAAGTACTGACAAATGGGTCCTGCTTCTCTCCTCCAAAACAAACAAAACAAAACAAAACAAAACAAAACAAAACAAAACAAAACAAAACAAAACAAAACAACCCTTTGGTTTAATCAGTCAGTCTAGAACGTTGCTTAAGAATTGAAAATTTTAAAAACTCCCCAGGTGATCCTAAATGTGTAGCCAAGATTGAGAACAATTGACCTTAATTAAGATGGCTTCTGATCTTGCATTAGTATTTCCTAAGAAAGGATATAGATTCCTTTCTGGAGAACGACTTGGTTTGGCTTAATGGAAGAAGTGAGAAGTTTGAGCAGGATCTTTAGGAATGCAAGTGAATGAAGCGAGCATGCCCATTTGTGAAGACAGTGAAGACAATAGTGAGGCCAGTGCAGATGTTTTCTTATGTATTGTCAAGTATTTTGACACACCTTGTCTGAATTGTCCATAGTTAGGCAACTACATAGGCTGACTTCTATAGTAGCACCAAATAGAGAACCAGAATACCATTCTCCAGAATCACTGACCCATTGCATGGGAAAAGCAAGAGGTGATTGCCTAATATTAGGCTCAGGAAAGTGGTGAAGAGGTTGAAATCTGTTTTGGCCCTCTCTTGGTAAACCATTTTATCCACAGATCAACTCTACAGTATCAAAGCATTTGGTAACTATAAGACATGATGTTTATCCTTCCTTAAAAGGCATGTTAAGAAAACTGTTTGTAATCCTATTTTAAACATTTTACTCATATTTTTAGAAGAGTGTGAGTGTCATTCTACTTCAGCAGCTTTTTACCTACCTCTTTCTTTCCACCTCTATACACCACCTCCTTCCTTCTTTGTTCCTGGCTCTCTTTGGCCCTATAACCCACCTCTTCACTCTTTACCTCCACTTCCTTCTTTTTCCTTCTCTGTCTCCCATACAGCTGCCTCTTTCAGTTTCTTGACAACCTGCCCTAAGCTCTTTGCCTCTTTTTTCTCTTTTAACATCTCTATTCATTCCAGGTTTTACCCATTGTTAAGCACATCTCTTTTAGTTCTGTCTTCCACAATTCTCCCTGTACCCTCGAACGGTATTCCTACATCTTTAAGAGAAGGTGTTTGGGAGAAAAGCTCTTGAGTGGAGAAATATGAAACCTGGATTTTGGGCTCCACCCTGACAGTTGCATTACATGGAATAAGCCATTTAAATACTGATAAGCCTCAGTTTCCTCATCTGAAAATAAAGTTGCATCAGTGGTTCTCAATCCTGACTGCATAGGGTAGAATCATCTGGAAAGCTTTTCAGAAAATTCCACTGTCAGAGTCCCATTCCAGATCAGTGAAATCAGAATATGTGCTGATGGAGCTATTGCCAGGTCCACTTTCTTTGCCAAAGTGGACCTGGCAACAGGTATGACCTCCAAAATTCCACTCTCACCTCCAAAATTCTGTTCTATCTTCTTTTGTGTATATCAAGTCTGCTCTGCTTTGGAGAAACTTTTCAATTTCATAGTTCCAAGGTTCTAGGTTTTTAAGACTCAAGTGAAAACAAATGGGAATGAGCAAATAGCACTAATGATGCAGGTGAAAAGGAATATAAAAGGATTGGCTAGAGGTCACATTTAATTTAATCACATCGATAATGGCATTCAAGAGGCAAACAGCACACAGGAAGGAGCATGGAAAATTTCAGTGAGAGAAGGTAAAGCACTAATCTCAGTGCCAATCAGAAATATTAACATGAATAAAAAGATGAAAATGTTGAATGAACACCAGAACTTCAGTTTTATAGAACTACTGACGTAGAGGCCCTGAAAGAACTGTTAGGGATTGTCCAATTCAGCAGCTTCCAAAGGATGGTCTGCAAACCCCAGGGGGATCCCTGAGACTCTTTTAGAAGGTCTGTGAAGACAAAACTGTCTTCACAATATGAACACATTATTTGCCTCATTCACTGTTTTGGTATTTGAACTGATGGTGGAGAAGCAACAAGGGTAAAACTGTGGGAGCCTTGGCACAGATCAAGGTAAGGCCTCCAAACTACTACAAGTTGTATTATTTGCTACCACGCACTTGCAGTAAACAGTAACAGCAAAATTCATTTTACTGAAAGATGTTTTCGATGAAGCAAGAAATAATTATTTATTAATTTTTGATCCTTGAGTACATCTCTTTTAAATATTCCACGTGATGAAATAGGAAACACACATAAAGCACTTCTACTACATACCAAAGTATAATAATAATCTCAAGGAGAAGCACCTATGTAATTGGGTCGTGAGCCAAACTAACTGCTTATTCATGAAATATAATTTTTGCTTAAATGAACGATTACCAGACAAACTGTGATTATTCAGACTTAGAAATTTTGCCAGGCATTTTCTCCAAAATGAATGAATTGAGCCTGTCACTTTAAGGAAAAATGACAGTATTTGTTGCCAATGATAAAAAGTAAAGCTTTCAAGTGAAAACTAGAATTTTGGAAAACTTGGATCTTCCTTCTGTGAATAACTTCCCAATAATTAATGACTTTCTGATGATATTGTAGTAATATCAATAAAGTGGTTTTTGGTATTGTATAATGAAATTCTATAACATTTGGAAGCTCCATTAAGCTCAGTGAACCAATATTTTCTAAATGACCAATGAATGGTATCACAAAATCATACATGAGTAAAAGATATTCAAATTACAAGACATATCAATGGATTTTAATGTGACAGAGTATGAAAAATTCATTAGTAGAGTGTTAGATTCAACACTGCAATTAACTTTTGAAAAATCACTACTAATTAAATTTTGGTGCAGTATCAAAGAGGAGTGTTTGAATTATCTGAAAAGGCTATTACACATCCATTCTTTTTTCAACTACATGTCTTTGTAAGTACAGGTTTCCTTCATATAGTTCAACCAAAACGATATATAGCAACAAATTGAATGTAGAAGCAGATGAAAATTCAGCTATATTCTATTAAATCAGATATGAAAGAGATTTGCAAAACACTAAAACAATACTACTCTTCTCACTAATTACTTTCTTATTTTGTAAAACAGGGCTATTTTTTATTTATATTAACATATAATGGGATTTATTGTTATTTTTGAGTGAATTAATACATAAATATTTTAATTTTTTAATTTCTGTAATGTAAATGTTGATAGGTACAACCCACAAATCTTTGAGTTCTTCAATAATTTTTAAGAGTGTATAGGGGATCTGAGACCAAAAGTTTGAGATCCACTGGTCTAATATGACAAGCTACTGGAGGACAGGGAATGTGTCTGTTTCACTTCACACATTACACTCAGTCCTATGGGCTGCATAGAGTATTATCTATGAGCTTTATGATAGAGTGGAAAATAGAACTGAAGAGTCAGTCAGGCAATTCATTCATTTTTTGATTCAATAAATGTTTACTGTTCTAGGCACTTGGAATCTACTAGTGAAGAAAACAGATGAAAATCCCTTTCTTATGGAGCTTTCATTCTGAGGGTTGTGGGTTCTAGTCCTAATCTTGTCCCTAACTCATTGTGTAACTTGAGTAAATTATTTGATCTTCCTGGGGCTTAGTTTTCCCAAATGTGAAATGGAGAATTTGGAAAGAGAGGTGGCTAAGAGCCTTCTGAATTCTGTGATTCCATAACTTTGACTGGGCTTCTCAAGGTGACCCGATTGATTCACCTGAAATGCTGCCCCTCATTGTCACCTAGCTAACCTGTCATCATACGATCTCAGATTAAATGCCATTTCTTCAAGGATATTTTCCCTGACTCTTATAATACCTGGCTATACTTTACTCTTATCTTTGTAGTACGCTCATCGCGCTGGTAATTGCCTGTTCGATATCTGTCTTATCTACTGGACTGCGAGCTTCTTGAAAGCAGGAATTGTGTCTGCCTTTTCACCATATGCATGGAAAACAGCAGGTGCTCAATAAATATTCCTACAGATGCCATTCTATTTAAAGATTTACTTTCCTCTCTAATACTTCCTAACCACCTTACTTGCTTTTTAAAATAATCCTTGGCATTTATTTCTATGTAACGTACTATCTATCTTATTCAGTTATCATGTTTACTATCAATGGTGGGGGTGGGGGTCTATAATAATGAGAACTCCATGAGGCCTAGAATAGTCTTTCTTGTTCTCTATGTATATCCAGTAACTAAAAAAGTACATGAAACATAGGAAAATGTCAATAATTTTTTTATTGAAAAAATGTTGCTTGAATAGCCATCAATGTTAGAGCACATGCATCGAACGACTTTTTTTAGCAGTGGGGTTGGATTTGGATTTATTCGTACATATGTTTTCCCTTAGTTTCTCTTGTGCCTAAAAATATATATTTGTGTGAATTTTGAATAAGGTCATGAGCAAGGTCTGTGATCTGTAAATGGAGCAACATAAACTGACCCATGTGGTAAAGGGCTTGTGACCTTGACCATCAGACCATGAAGCCAAATGCAATTATGGTTGGCTCGACTATTCTCTAAAACAATTTAAAAGTGTGTCTTAAACACATTTTTTAGGAAATCAAGTGCATATGAAGAAAGCAAAAAAATCATTTAAAAAAAAATAGGCTACATGAATAGAGAATAGAGTCCACAGGATCCTAGAGAAATAAACCAAAGACATAAAACATAAACTCCTTCAAAATCACGTAAATAACTTAAATAGATAATATTTGCTCTCTGAAAAATGTAGTTTGCAATATTGAGAGAAAGTTAAATGGCAAGAAAATTAAATAAGCAAAGGCAACTAAATCATAGCACATTAAGACTTATAATCCAGTTAGGAAGCAGCAAGTTTGAAATGCATAGCCATTTTAAATGCATCCACCATGATATAATGGGATTCTAGATGGAAAGGAAATAAAAAGGAAATATAAGGATAATTAAATTTAAGGTTGTGTAGACTTAAGAACTATAATATAAATTGTATCAAATTATAAAGGAGAAGCAAGAACAATGTAAAAAAGAGGCATAGTTATTCTTTTAGGAATAATCTTTATTTAGGATTAAGAGGACTCATTAGATGAAGAATTTTTAAATTAATTCTCTTTATATAATTTTAAAAAATAGGATTTTAATGTAATAATTTAGTGTGGAATAAATGTTTAGAGTCATTGTAGTTGGAAAAATAGTTTTCTATTTTTAAATTATAATTAAAAAGGCTTTAAATGTTAGGTTATACTCATATTCCTACATCAGGGTTTAATTTTTTAAATTAAATTTTTCAAAGTTGAACTTTACTCCCCTGAAATGTGCTGCATACATCAAATTCTGGACCATACATAAGCATTATATTTATTGAAACATTGCAACTGTCTCAACAAATTACTAAAATAAAAAGTAAAATGAAGATATTGAAAATGACTTATCCATGTCTGAGAATTCATTTAAATTCAGAATTATTTGAACTAGACATAATTTGTAAGAAGTTGGGAAAGAGGTCTTTCTCCCCTACAATAATTCAATTTAAAGACTTATATGTACTTATGAGATTTCAGGTACTGGAAATATAGATATGGACAATACATGGACCCTGCCTTTCAAGCTTACGGTCTTAGAAGGGGACAAAAAATGCCCACAAATAACTATAAAATAATGAAAGTCATATATTTCATAAGAGGACAAAGCATTCAGGCCACAGAGAAGATGTATTACTCACATCTAATAGCTCTTATAAAACTTAGGCCATAATCTTGATTCTCTGATGAGTTAGTGAGTGAATGGTGTTGACAAAAAAATATATTGTTAACAATGGGTGGACAAATTCCCTTTCCCCTCTATCTTCCTGTATAATTTCAGAGATTCAGAGATAGATACTTAATCTTTTTAACCTTCAGGTGAGGGATCACAGAGCTCCTTTGAATACTGACATAGGCATACCATTGTGGGAATCCAGTTTAGCACACTGAGAAGCTGAGATGTCAGGCCCATTTCCCCACCCTTAATCAAGTGTTCAGCATCTGGATCCAGCTTGTAAGGGTCAAGAAAAATAAGCACAAAGCTAATCTTATTGTGATACTCATATTTTTCTCACTGTGGCAAGTAAGAAGAATATGTCTTTCAATTTACCTCTTACTAGATCTCTACTGAATTTCTTACAGTAGATTCTCAAATCACCCTGTTCCCGTAGAGCCCCCAATCTCACCTTCTTTTGCCCACTTGCAGAAGATTCTGCTTACTTGCAAAGTTTTAGGTCATCTGACACAAGTATCCTGAATTCTTATTCTAGCAACCTGAAAATCTTTATAATCTTACAGTGTACAGGTTTAGAGTGGAGTTACTTGGAATTAAATCTTGCTTATACAACTTACTGGCTTTGAGACCTCAGATAAGCTGTTTAAACCTCTGAGCCTTGTTCTTCATTTGTAAAATGAGAAAAATAATAGTACTTACCTTACAGAACTTTTGATAAGATTAAACACTTATAAACTATTTAGAATAGTTCCTGAAACTTAGCAAAAGACCAAAGTATATTATTATTATTTTTTTATTATTATTACCCCTCCTTTGCAGAGAATGAAGTGTTCTACCTGTTAAAGATTTCTCTTTCCTCTGGCTTGCTTCAGAAGTCGACTCCTCTAATTATCTGCATCTTATATCTTGCCTTATTTCCATTAAATAGATGCCCTCGCCACTTCAAAATTCCATTAAAAAAATCTATTACCTCATTTTTGCTACAGTACTCTGACTCTCCCTCACAGCAAGGACTATCTTGAGAAAACATCTGCAACCCCCTTCTCTTAAGATCACCTACCCACTAGTTTCCTTCTAATCTCTCTGATGCAAGTGCTCTTTCTCACCACCAGTGAGCTTCTCATTACCGAACGTGATGGCTTTACTTGGTCTTTATTCTTCACCTCTACATTTAACATTGGCAATTTAACACTGACCAACAACAGCCTTCTTGAAATTCTCTTTTTTGCCTTTTGTGACCCTCCATAGTTTGAGTCTTTCTTCCTCAGACTGCGCCTTCTCATCTATCTCTATTAGATGTGGGTTTTTCTCAAGCTTTTCTTAGCTTACTTCTATCAGATCTGTTCTTCGGCAGTATCATCTACTCCCACAGTTCACCTCTGGATCTGACTCTCAAATCAATATCCCTGGCCTGATATCTGCCCAAATCTATACACTAGTGTTTCCAACTGAGTACAGGATATTTGCACCTGCATTTTTTGCAGCACTTAAAAACTCAACTTGTCCAAGTTTAAATGGCTTCCTTCCAAAGGAAATTTTCTGATTTGACTTCCTTATCTCTGTTGGTGTTTGTTATACACTAAATGTTTTTGTCTCCTCAAATTAATATGTTTAAGTCCTATTCCCCTCTCTCAATATGATGGTATTTGAAGCTGGGCCCTTGGGAGGTAATTAGGTTTAGATGAGGTCATAAGGGTGGGGACCTATGATTAGATTAGTGTCCTTATAAGAAGAGGAAGAGAGATCAGAGCTCTTTCTCCACTATGTGAAGACTCAGTGAGAAGGCAGCCATCTACAAGCCAGGAAGAGGGCACTCACCAGGAACCAAATCTACTGGCACCTTGATTGAACTTCTCAGCTTCCAGAATTGTAAGAAATAAATTTCTATTGTTTACGCCATCCAGTCTGTGGTATTTTGTTATAGCAGCTTGCATTAAGATAGTGATTCTTCCTGTCTTTTAAAACCTTCCTTCTCTCTCAGCTTCCAACCCCACTCATTTGACAAGTACTGTAGATTCAAGTTCTGTAGATTTGCAATGTCTCATGCCCAACTTTTCTAGTTCTGCCACTTACCAGCTGTATGACCTTGGGCAAGTTACTTGACCTCTATACATAACAGTATAGATGATGATGATGATAATTATAATAACACTTATTCATAGGGTTTTTATGACACTTAATATAAAACACTTAGAATGCTGCCAGGCACATGATAAGTTTGTTCAGTGTTAGATAAATGAATAAAATAAAGTTGATACAAGGGTGTACATTTAAGAGGAGAAATTCTGTCAGGAGATGAAGATTTATGAGTTATGATCCTAGAGGGAGTGACTGAAGTCATGTGAATGATAAAAGAAAGTATGTAGCATATAAAAAAACAGAAGGACCCCTGCTTGATGGGCTTTTTCTCTTATTTCAACCTGTCAAAATTCTTTAATAATTACATTTCATCAATTCTAGATGATTTTTTAAAAGAGACATGAAAACAAGTTTATTTTAAGCAGAACATCAAATGTCATAGATTAGGGTAATGATGACTTTCGCTCCTTCAGTGGATCTGTGGGTGCCAACTAACACATCAAAGAAGCCAAATTTCTGGTGTGACAGGCTTCTTCCTTTCACTCCCACCACTTTCTATAACGCTCGCAGACTTGAAATTTAACTGAAGTGAGCAGTAATGAGATTCAAATAAAATACTCCTCTATCCAGAAGAGGTCAAACTTGGATCCCAGGCAAACATATAAGCAACACCTCGCTTAAAGGATTTTGAACAGCAAATTGATGATACGGCAGCATATAAATTATTACTAAAAGTAGATTCCATTAAAAGTCCACAAAATATTGCAAGGACAATACTTTGGACAATTGAGAATAAAACATCTTGTGTTCCAGGAAGAGTATTCAGGACACACATTTTGGTTTATAAAAACTCCCTAATGTTTTACTTAGCAAGGGCTTGTTTTTAGTCCAAATTATATTCTCCAGAAGTTCCTGGCTTCTTGGAACCCCTGTCTTGCAGCAACATTAAGGAGCAGCTCTAGATCCCTTACTTCTATGGAGTCAATCATGTTTTTCAGCTTTCCTACTGCAAGGTTAAAGGATGGGGATGGGGATAGTTATGCTGGGAGGCTCATCTAAACCAATGCATTGCCATCTCTTCGTCCTTTATCACACTTGCTTCTTTCAGTATCTCTGGCCAGCAATATGTTGGGCACTGGGCTACTCAAAGTGAACACAAAGATGTGCCACATGGAAATGGAAGCTCTGGGAATACGGCCATATGTAAAGCAGAGAGATCATGGTTCTCATTATGACCAGGAGCTCCCATTTATTCCATGAATCCAGTGTGTGTGCCTTGTACTTCTGGGGAAGATTTATTCCCAAGGCATTTATGTGACTTGACTGGGACCTTCTCTTCTTTTGGGCCATGAGGGCTTCATCTTTTTCTTACCTAGTTGGCTACTTGATCTGTAAGTAATCACTGGAATAGCAGAGGACTTTTGTTTGTTGTGTTTGGCCTAGTAGGGGTTCTCCAGGGGTCCTTTATTCGTCCTTTCTCTTTCTCTCCAGTTCTATTCCTAATTACCCTCCCTCGAAGCCCTAGATGATTTTTTTTTTCACATTTTTAACATCTATAGAAAATAGATGCCAGTTACAATCAATAACATGTCATAGTTTATTAGAGTTCCTTTTTTTCTTAGTGATGCATAAAATAAAGGTGTGTCTTTCAATTGACAGGACATTAAATTTGATGAGATATGAAAAGTGTGATCTCTCTTCTTTGAACTTCTAAGACATACCCTAGATGAGTTTCCCCTGTAACATTTATTTTAGCCAGCCTATATTAGTTATGTCTGTCAACTACTAGACTATAAGGTCCCCAAGACCAAGAAAGCCCTTGATTCTCCTCTTTGTTTCTCTAAGGACACATTAAACAGTTCTGCCTGCAGAAAGACATCAATAAAAATTGCTTGAAGTGAACTGGATTCTAAATCAGGATATCAATTATTTTTAGAATTTCTGATATTTTGCTATTAGCCTCATCACTGTTCTCACCCCTTAGTTAACTTGACATGCATAAACACATAATTGTTTTTAGATTGCTAACATTACATTTGACTCAAATCATTTGTCACATGAATTCCACAGGTAGTTGATTACATGAACTATTTCAAGAAAATATATTCCTGTCATTCCTGGGAATATTTGAAAGATAGGACCAGAAATCTTACCACAAAGTTACACTGAGAACAGAGAACAATGTTCATGCACATAATTATATAATTATTAACTATGTAATTACAGTAGATGCTTATTTTTTCTGAGTGATGTCAGTGTGCACTGTCTGTTCTTTATACTTGTTAATGAAGCTTCACTCCTTCATCTGTTGACAGGTGGGATTTTGGGTGACCCTTAACTGTGCGTTCATTCTCCCAGGGTCTCCAGGGCTCAGACATGCATCCTTATTGAAGCAAAGGGCTCACCTCTTCCCAAAGCCTACTCTCTGCATAGAGGATATCTCAAGCCTTAACAATAGCCAGGTAATTCTCTTGGTTTGTCCCAGCTGATCTTTCTACCATCCTTCTCTCCACAACTTCTAGCCCTGCCATCTCATTGCTCAAGCCCTGATTTTACCTCTTACCTTCTGGATTCCCTGATAACGTGAAGTCATTAGCTTTCCTTCTTTCCCAAGGCTGTAGGTTGCTGAAAACTCTCCAGTGTCACAATAATAAAGAGGAACTTGACTGTCTTCATCAATGATTGCTATTTTGTTTCTCTCTTTTCTTTGGTTCTTCCTGTGCTTGTTGAGGAGTTGATTTTCATCTCTAGCCCCGGTTTATTTTTATAGTACAATCTGACATCATAATCTTATTCATTAGTGATCTCTCCTCCTCAGACCTCGCCAAGGATTCAGGGTACTTTGAATATTCTTATGGTTAAGTAAATGGAAATATAGGCCTCCAGCCAGATCAGACTATTCACCATTATCCAAACTTGCAATGTACTCAGGCATCTCTCAATTTTTGTTCCTTCTGTTCACCTGAGCCTGAAATGTTCTTCATTCCTTCCTTTTTTCCCTCTTATTATTTTTATTGTGGTAAAATACACATAACATAAAATTAACTGTTTTAACCATTTTCAAGTGTACAGGTCAGTGACACTAAGTACATTCAAATTGTTGTGTAAACATCACCACCTGCAGAACTTTTTTTTTTTTCAAAATAGAAACTCTATACCCATTAAACATTAACTCCCCATTACCCCTCCACCAGTCCCTGGCAACCACCATCTACTTTCTGACTCTAAGATTTTGACTTCTCGAAGTACCTCATATAAGTGGATTCATACAGTATTTGTCTTTTTACTACCGGCTTATTTTACTTACTCTAATGTCTTCAATATTCATTTTGTAGCATGTGTCATAATTTCCTTCCTTTTAAAGGCTGGTTAATAGTCCATGTACACATATACCACATATTGTTCATCCATTCACTTGTGGATGTACACTTGGGTTGCCTGCACGTTGTAGCTATTGTGAATAATGCTGCTATGAGTGTACAAATATCTTTTTGAGACTCTCTCTCTCCTTTTTGTCCATTGAAATCCTACTCATTCATCCAAACCTAACTCAGGTAGCACCCACTTCATGAAGTATCTGTCTCTACCTATAAAAAAACAGTGCATAAAGAAAAAGTACATAAGGTACTTTATGACTAAGTGCACTATTTGGTGTGCATTTACAATTCTTTTCTTGTATTGTTGTATCTACATTTACTTTATTGTGCTTTGAATAATTATTTGTACTGAAACATCTAATTTCTCATAAAATTACAAGTTTTTTGTGGTCAAAGTCCTCATCTTCTTATTACAGTATTCCTTACATCACCTCCCACAATTGTTTGTAATGTTTACTACATGAATGACTACACAAAGGCAGAGAATTTGTTTGCAATTATACAATTATCATAAAAGTTAGCAGACGGCCAAACAAGTAAGTTAAATACCTAGAAAGTCTTCCAATTTTGAATTCTCTCAAGTTAACTAGGAAATTTTGTCAGGTACAAAAGAAAACACACTGGTCTGGAAATTAAGAGACTTGGTGTTTGTCTTGGTTCTGCTTTTCATAGGTCATGTCTCTTCTCTGGCTTAGTTTCCTCATAGATGAGATGAGGGAGTACTCTAGATCAGTATTTCCCAAACATTCTTGATTTTTTGCAATACCTGCACAATACCTGTGCTTTATTTGCTTAATAATTTTCTTTAAATCAACCTAGGCTTAACATTATTACCAACTTTAGCCTTATCCTAAATAAGTATATCTGTGAAATTGTGGTTTGTGTGTTAGTTATATTTTTTCTGACATTAAATAAAATATATGTAATTATGATTAATAAAAAAAAAATCTGTTCACCATTAAAATAACTTTCTATGCCAGTAGTGGCACATGGACCATGCTTTGGAAGGTACTGGCCTAGACTCTCCCTAAGGTCTCTTCTAGCAATAACAGCTCTGTCTTCTCTGGGGAAGTCATGTCCCCTGTTGGGCCGTTTAGCAAAATGCATTAAATGAATCTTTAACTGGAAATGATTCAGCATTAGCCTCAGGGAATGAAACGTAACTTAATAAGCCTTCTAGCACCTCTAATGCCTGGGATTCCACCCTCTTTATGCCTCCCCTCTGAGTGGTGCTGTTTGCACATTCTGCCTTTTCTGCAGCCTCTGCTTTCCTGCAGGGCCCTGTCTGTGTTTGCCTGCCCAGATCTCCCCTCCGAGGACTTTTTATGTTTGCACACTCGGCTTGTCTTGTGGACTTGTCTAACTAAACTCCCCTTTGAGGGCTGTATATTTTGGCACAGTCTGGCTCTCTAAGGGATTCTTTTGTCCATTAACACCTCTTGTCTTGCAGTTACACTAAAGTCTTTGTTGCTTTTGCCTCAAGCAAATAAGTCCATATTATTCTATTAATGATTCTTCTGTGTATTTCTATTTATTTTTTGTGCTTTCTACAATGAGCATGTATAAAGTTTATAATAAGAACTAAAATTTTAGTTTTTAAAAATGTAAAGGGGACATTATTCAGAGAAACTAACGAGAAATCTAAATAAATGAAGAGATTTACTATATTCATGCAATGGAAGACTCATTGTTATAAAGATGCAAATTCTCCCTAACTTAATGCAATCTCTATAGAAATTTCAGCAGGTATTTTTTGCAGAGATTAGTAAGCTGGTTCTAAAATTCATACGGAAATACAAAAGGCCAAAAATATCCAATGTAATCACAAAGAAGAAAAACAAAGCTAGAAAAGACGTATACAACTAGATATGAAGACTTATTAGAAAGCTATAGTAATTAAGACACTGAGATTTTGGTGCAAGAATAGATGAACTAACAAATGAAATGCAATACAGAGTCCAGAAACAGATCCTCAGATATACAATAACCGGATTTATGACAAAGGCAACATTACAGAGCATTAGGGCAAGGATGATCTTTTTCAATAAATGGTGTTGAGACGATTGGATGTCCATATGGAAAAATGTTTATTGACCCTACCTTATACGATACAATAAAATAATTCCAGATGGATTTCAGAGTGAAATATGAAAGTTAAAACAATACAGTTTTTAGAGGAAACAGGAGAACATCTTTGTGACAATGGAGTATGCAAATATTTCTTAAACACGACACAAAGAATACTGATCATAAAGAGAAAATTGATAAATTGGACAATGTTAAAGTTAAGAACTTGTGTTTATCAAAAGACACCATAAAAGATAGGTGACTGAGTAGAAGAAAATATTCATAGTACGTGTATCTGTCAAAAGATTCATGTCCAGAATACATAAAGAAAAGGATAGACAATGCAATAGGAAAATGAGAAAAAAACTCATTTGCCTCATAGAAGAGACTATCTAAATGGCCAATGAACATAGGCCAATGAACAACTTCATTATTCATCAGAGCAATATAAATCAAAACCACAATGAGATTCCACTACACATCCATGAGAATGGCTAAGATGAAAAAAAAAAAAAATCAGTGTTGACAAGGTTGTGGAGAAACTGAAACTTTCATTATACTACTGGTGGAAATCTGTAAATCTGTACAAACACATTCGCAGTATCTATTAAAACTGAACAAATATATATTTTTATTATCCTGTTAATTCATTCCTAAGTATCTAGCAGAAATGTACACATATACGTTCACCAAGAGACATCTACTAGATGGTCTTAGAAGTACTATGTGTGATAGTTAAAACATTAAAACACCAAAACTAAATGTTCTTCA
>NW_011889019.1:2712707-2714256 GCF_000151845.1 Pteropus vampyrus
AATCAAAACCACAATGAGATTCCACTACACATCCATGAGAATGGCTAAGATGAAAAAAAAAAAAAAATCAGTGTTGACAAGGTTGTGGAGAAACTGGAACTTTCATTATACTACTGGTGGAAATCTGTAAATCTGTACAAACACATTCGTAGTATCTATTAAAACTGAACAAATATATATTTTTATTATCCTGTTAATTCATTCCTAAGTATCTAGCAGAAATGTACATATACGTTCACCAAGAGACATCTACTAGATGGTCTTAGAAGTACTATGTGTGATAGTTAAAACATTAAAACACCAAAACTAAATGTTCTTCAGCAGTAGAATGGACGTATGAATTATGGTATATTCACACAGTGGGATATATACAGCAGTGAGAATGAGCAATCCATGACCACATCTAATAATATGTATGTTTTCCCCCAAGCATAATGTCAAGTGAAAAAAAATGACAAACAAAAATTAAATACTACATGATTCCATTTATATAGACTATAAAACTGGCAAAAGTATTCTATGACATTAAAAATCAAAATACTGGTTATACTGAGACAGTAAGAACTGGAAGAAAGCATAAATGGGGGTGCTTCTGAATTACTGGTAATATTTTGATACTTGATCAAGGTACTAGTTACATGGATGTGTTCAGTTTGTGAAAATTCACTGAAAATTCACTTAGGATATATATTTCTGTATATATCTATATATTGCTTCAATACAAAGTTTAAAAACTAGTTTCTAATATTTCACAAATGGAAGATTTCACCAAAAAATACATATTTCTGGATTCTCCTGAAAACATTTCAAAATCTGTCTGTGGTGGCTGAGCCCAAGAATCCACTGGAAGGTACATATTACTCTCTATTTACTTCATTCATTGATGCTCCCTGTCTAGCCCCTCCCTGTAGGCATCTGTCTATTGATTCTTTAGCTCAAGTCTGAGTCCCCAGAATAGAGCTTACTCTTTGCCTTGTATACTCTCTTCCCCTCTGCCAACTCTTGCTCCCCACCACCAATTTGCTCTCCTATCTGATTGTACCTCAGCAAATCTTTAATCATCTTACCTTGAAGCCTTCTCTCCTGGCCTGCACTGGCACTTACCTGATTATGTCTATCCTCACATCTCCTAAGTCCCACCCTCTCTCCCCCTATCCACATCTGTGTTTTGTTAATTCATCCACCCACAGTTCAACAAACATTTATTGAATACCTATTATATACCAGACTATATACCAGGGCAGGTGAATTAAGGGACAGTCTTGCCCTTGAGAAGCCTACTTTCTGAGAAAAATAAAGACAACCTGTGAGAGTTGTTATACAGGTAAAGAATTATACGTATCCTGGCAAGTCTGAGATTAATTCCGTCTGGGAAGGAGGGAGTGGGAGGTTCTGGAGAGTCCTTGTGGAAGAAGTGGTTTGTGAGTTTGGCTTTGAAGAACTGGCAGTCATCTGTATACACAGGTAGTGAAGAAGGTAATTCCAGATAAAGGCCAGATTCTGGTTTCATTTGGGAGAGAGTAAATACTTTAGTGTAGCTGGATGAAGG
>NW_011889019.1:2718911-2720980 GCF_000151845.1 Pteropus vampyrus
GTGATCATAATGATGGTTGCACAACTCTTGTGAAGTTAAATTTTACACTTTAAATGGTAAAGTGTATGACATGTAAAGTAAATCTCAATAAAGCTGTTATAAAAATACATGTTCATTAAGCAAAACAAAAATATAGAAATGATTAAAGAAGAAAACAACTTATCTATTATTTTACTACCCAGAGATAACCACCGTTGACATTTTTGTTACACTTCCTTCTTATCCTTTTCATATGTGTACACACACACACACACACACACACACACACACACACACACTCTCACACACTCACACCCCTCTAGGGTCATTTTATATATTCAAGTTCGTGGCCTGCATGTTTGGCTTAAGAGTGATCACAGGCACTTTTCCACAGGTGTTAAGGGCAGGAGTTCCAGGGTCAGACAGGATTCCTGAGTCAGAATTTTGCTTCTGCCCCTGACTGACTATGAGGCCTGGGCAAATTCCTTAACGTTTTGAAGTCCTTACTTTCCTTAACTATAAAGTGGAAATAATAATTCCTACCTTCCATAGGTGTCATGACGATTAAATGTAAAATTCTATAAATACTATTTTTCTTCATTTATTCCTCACTGAGGATCAGTTTGTTTCCCTCAGTTGCGAGGCAGTCTGCTCTAATCAGCAGCCAGCTCGGATGGACTAAAAACCAGCTGGTGCTATTGTCCCTGCTTCACTTAAAGTGTCTTCTCTTTCTGGGGAGCATGCAGCATAGTGGTGGGGAGTATGGGTTCTGGATCCAAATCGCCTGGGGACAAACCATGACTCTGTCATTAACTTGAGCAAGTTTCTTAACTCTCTGTGACTCACATTTTCTCATCTGTAAATATGTATAATAGTAGTACTAAATTCATAGGGTTTTTTTTTTTTTTTTGAGGACGAAATGTGTTAATATCTGTACAATACCTGGCACATTGTTAACTATTATTATAATACTCTTTCCTAAGTAGTCATCTACATTCTTATTTTAAACTTTTAGTTGCCTGAGAATTTGTTCACTTCCAACCTACAGTATCTTTTTTCTACAATCTGAGGCAGAAAGTTCCTGGCTCTAAACTCAAAATGGTTGCTCATTCACATCCACTAGCCCACAGCACAAAACAATTTTTGTTTGGCAAATTAAATAGTCAAGAATGTTGTTTCCATTAATTTTACTACCTACGTACCTTCTGGAAATAGGGCAAGGCAGTTTAGTTAAACCAAACCAAACAAAAGCATTTTAGGGGCTTATAAATGAGTACTTATTTGCAGTTGTTCTAAATCATCCCAACCAGATGGACATGTTTTAAATATTTCCAAAGAAGAGATTTCACAAGCTTTCTTAGTAACCTGTCTTAATGCTTCCAACACACATTGAAAGTCTTCTGAAAATGTAGTGTCTGGGGCAACTCAACATTTTATTATCCAAACTGGAACATTTTTAAGAGTATTAATAATTACCACAGGAACAAAATGGGGCAATTCTGGGCAAACTGCTGGGACATACAGTCACCCTACTAATGGCAATCCTTCCTGTTATGTGAGTGCTGCCCACATCAGTCCACTTGGTATTTAGTGAAGAAGTACAACGAGTTCTCATGGTCTGTGTAACAACTTTATATCATTAAGCTTTTATTTCTTCTTCTTCTTTTTTTTTGGTCAATTTATGGAATGAAAACAAACCAAAAAAAAAAAAAAGCAGAAATTTTCACAAAACCTTATACTACCATTATCATCATCATCATCATCATCATCATCATCTTGTTTTGTAGTGAAGAAATGGGTCACAGAGATAGGGAGCATCTTGCATAAGGGTATTACACAGCCAGGACCTACCTCCAATAGGAGTCCAGAGGCTGGACTTTCAACCAAGATGCTCAGCAGCAGGCTTTTTGCCAGACCCTGGCAAGTCAAAACTTTTTGCTTCAGTGCCCCACCCTGACTAGCTATACCAGTTCAATGGGTGGATTCAGTTCTCTGCTTCCTGAGGTGGGATACAAAAGGGTCTGAGCTAGAGGCTCTCCAATGGAAGAGAGCTGATTTAGTTCCTGTGGCTCCTGAGGAAAGAGGAAAAA
>NW_011889019.1:2722006-2722377 GCF_000151845.1 Pteropus vampyrus
CTTATCAGGTGTATGATCCTGAGCAAGTTACTTTAACTCTATGGGCTTTAGTTTGTTAATCAATTAAAAAAAAAAAAAGAGGGATAGCCATATCTACCTTATAGGGCTGTTGTAGGGACTAAATTACTTTTGTGAGATAACAGAGAAATCCCCTAGCTCAGGGTGTGGCACTTAGTAGCATCATGGCAGAAAAGGGGAGATGAACATGCTCAGCTAGGAAGAAAAGGGAAATAATTGCTGCTGGGTCAAGGCCCAGAAGGTCTGTGGAGATAGAGCGGTTGCACAATTGTCCTGAAAGGTTCTCATATTCCTGGGCTGCCGTGAGAAGTGCTGCCTTCTTACCTATGCACGACCCTGAGCTTGGTTGGCTT
>NW_011889019.1:2723697-2725280 GCF_000151845.1 Pteropus vampyrus
GGTTGCACAATTGTCCTGAAAGGTTCTCATATTCCTGGGCTGCCGTGAGAAGTGCTGCCTTCTTACCTATGCACGACCCTGAGCTTGGTTGGCTTCTGTTTCCTTCGGACCCTAACAGCTCCCATTCTCTCTCTAGACAGGCTCTTATAAATCTTTCCTTTCTGGGCTCCAGGACCTTTCCTCTCCACCTCCTGCAGCCTAGTTACATCAAGATGGTTTTCTGTAGAACAGCCGTGACACAGGAAGATTAATGAGAGTTATTCAAGGTTTCTACCCAGCTAAGACAGAGAATTCCTGGCAATCAGAGCCTCCATTTTCATTGTGTTTGTGAGTTCTAAATTAAAAATTAGTTTCTTCTGGTGGTGATGAAAATGTTCTAAAATTAGAGAGTGGTGATGGCTACACAACCATGTGAATATACTAAAAACCACTGAATTGTATAGCTTAAATGAGTGAATTTTATATGCAAGTTATACCTCAATAAAGCTGTTATAAATAAAATAGGTCAGACTAGTTAGCTTTCCATTCTTCTGTCCTTCTCTAGTTTAAATTGAAATATAAATTATAATTTAATTATAAATGTAAATTACAAATTTAAATTATAAAATATAAATTCAATTAAACATACCATATAACATTATGAATCAAGATTAAATATGAACTCTATTGGAAAACTATATTCCTTCTCATTCTCTCTCTCTCCTCATCAAGTACCGCTCCACCCATCAAAATTCAATTCATCATTCCAGATTTATCCCATGAAGCCTTTCCTGGACTTCGCTAGCAAGTCATCTCTTTCTACCAAACCTGTACTTAGTTACTCCTGTCTGTTCTTCATGGAATCAGGCTCTAGGGTGCAGAGATGGGGAGGTGAAGGAGGATATTAACAGGATTACCACTGGGGACTCTTCTACTCCAAAGTCTCTCTGATTCATCTCTTCTAGGAGGGCTCCCTAATCTCTGATTCAGACCAGGACTGATGCCCAGAAGACCTTACTGCCTCCTGAATCCTCTTTCAATGACTCCCAAAGATTTGTCACAAAAGAAACTTCCTCATATAGCAGTTTCATTTACTTTCCTCTCCTTATTAAGAACTCAACATGATCCCAACTGTTTATTGAGTCTGTCCATCTAAGTGCGAAGAGGCCTTTTTTTTGGACTAGCTGTTTTATATCTCACCGGCATCTCCTACCACTTGCCAACATGCCTACTTGCTGTCTCTGCAAGAGTTCTTCTCGGCAGGTGGAATCTTCTCCTCAAGCCACTCCTCCCTTGTCCCTCACATCTTTCCAAAGCCAGATCTGAATCTTCCTTTCTTTGAAAGCAGTCTTCCCCTAACGAACCTATTCCATAGCTACCTGACCTTTCTTTGTTTAGTTTATGGTCCATTCTTTTGCCTTTACTGGTTAAAATTTACATGGCATGGCTTCTATTGCTTTTATGCCCTCACTGTGCAATTTGATGCACTGCACGCGCCAAGTGCTCAAATGAATTTGTTTGCTGACTTAACTTTTCCTCTTTAAGAATCTCCTGACTGCTTCAGAGCACTTCCTCTGGTCTATGAAGAAGTTTGTTTTGTTTTT
>NW_011889020.1:0-1811 GCF_000151845.1 Pteropus vampyrus
CTTGACCCCAAGTCCTAAGTACTCAACGTCTTTGTCGGCGTAATTATTACCGGCGCAGGCACATTTTGGTAGACATTTCATTAAACAGGAACGAAGTTCCACCGTAAATGCGCCTCTCGCTGAGGCGCGTGTTCCCGCGGGGGTCACTGAGCCGTGAGCGGGATTCGCCGAGTGAAGTCGGGGTTTGCGGCCTCGGTTTTCGTGGCCATGGACACAGGAGTCTCGTTCACACAGGCCCGTGGGGTCAAGAAGGCGTCGCTAGCGGTTCCTTTCGGAAAGGCTTGGAGCCTCGGGGAAACAGGACGCAGTCGTTTGAAGTGCGGGCTCAGGCCGATCTGTTTCAGAGGAGAGAACCTCAGAAGTTGAGGGAGGGACAGTTGCTTCCTTCGGAGTCATCCTCGCCTTGGTTCCCATGGCAGGTGGCTGTGTCTGCAGATTCCCGCTGCAGCACTGTGCCAGAGAGGGCAGAGGACGCAGTGTGGCTCTGGACAAGTGACAACCTCTCTGAGTCTCAGCCTCCCCCCGCTTAAAATGGGCATAAAAAATGTACAGGTCAAGAGTCAAGGCCCCATCGCATAGGAATAATTTAAGGAAGGTTTGTAAAGGCACTGTTGGAAGGGGACAGTGCCCGCAAACGGTAGAGGTGGCACTGGACTGGCTTCTATCCCAGACACTCGCAGTAAGAAACATTCAAACCTGTAGAGAATTTTTATGAGTTTATTTGAACCAAAGTGACGTCAATTGCCAGGAAACAAAATCTCAAAGGACTGAGATCTTGCTCTGAAGACGATGGTTTGGCAGCTTATTTTATACATTGGAATCAAAGGAGGAGACGGAAGTGGGGTGACTTGACATCCATCAGTGGTAGATTAAGGGAGAGGATAAAGCAAAGCAGGGACATCCCTGGGGTCGGATAAGAGGTAAAACGGAGAGACAGTCTTGTCTGACGTGGGTGGGTACAGGTAGGTAATAGCATTTACAGCACACAGGTGCTGGCCGTGAAGGCTCTGTGCTCTGGGGTGCGGCTCAGGTGTCTGCAGAAGAGCCCGCCCCAGCACTTCAGAGGCACGTGTGGGATCTTAGATACACAAAGACGACAGACAGGCTCACTTCAAGTAAAGACTGACCTTTGCCAAGGAAGCGACAGGCCTAGGACGTGACTGCGCCCCGACCCGCTCTCATTTCGGAATGTGTATGTTCAGACTGTCCTGTGCTGACTTTCTGAGTCGGTTGGGCCACCACGCGCCCTCCCCTGAGCTTGTCAGGTTCAGTCTGTGGCCCCTGTTCTGTCCACAGCACCAGAGAGCAGGAGGGGCAGTCGCAGAACCAGAAGAGGGCAGTGCACACAGGGCTTCCTCGACTGGGGGGTGCAGCCTTCAGTCTAGGGCCCGAGGGGTGCAGGAAGCTCCCCCAGCAGGCAGCGCTCGAGGTGGGTCTGGAAGAGTGCCGGGAGGTCCCCCCTGGGCAGCATCCCCCGTCGCGGGGTGGTCGGGGTGGTCGTAAGGAAGGAATTTTAAAATGTCCGTAGAAAGTCTGAGGACCTTCCTGCCACACCGTGGCCCCCTCCCCGCCCACCCGGCCTTCACTGCTGTCCTGGCTTTTCCACGCCGCTGACCCGGCCGGTGAGCGAGCGCCCCGGGAGGAATTTGCGGTCAGAGGCCCCGCTGCACCGCGCAGACCGCCGCTGTCCAGCAGCTGTAACGGCGGAGCTGTTCCAGTCCGCGCTGTCCAGTACGGTCCCTCCTGGCCCCGGGTGGCTGTGAGTGCGTGAATGTGCCCTGGGCAACTGAGCAACTGAGTTTTTACGTTTT
>NW_011889020.1:1861-4183 GCF_000151845.1 Pteropus vampyrus
AGTTTATTTGAACCAAAGTGACGTCAATTGCCAGGAAACAAAATCTCAAAGGACTGAGATCTTGCTCTGAAGACGATGGTTTGGCAGCTTATTTTATACATTGGAATCAAAGGAGGAGACGGAAGTGGGGTGACTTGACATCCATCAGTGGTAGATTAAGGGAGAGGATAAAGCAAAGCAGGGACATCCCTGGAGTCGGATAAGAGGTAAAACGGAGAGACAGTCTTGTCTGACGTGGGTGGGTACAGGTAGGTAATAGCATTTACAGCACACAGGTGCTGGCCGTGAAGGCTCTGTGCTCTGGGGTGCGGCTCAGGTGTCTGCAGAAGAGCCCGCCCCAGCACTTCAGAGGCACGTGTGGGATCTTAGATACACAAAGACGACAGACAGGCTCACTTCAAGTAAAGACTGACCTTTGCCAAGGAAGCGACAGGCCTAGGACGTGACTGCGCCCCGACCCGCTCTCATTTCGGAATGTGTATGTTCAGACTGTCCTGTGCTGACTTTCTGAGTCGGTTGGGCCACCACGCGCCCTCCCCTGAGCTTGTCAGGTTCAGTCTGTGGCCCCTGTTCTGTCCACAGCACCAGAGAGCAGGAGGGGCAGTCGCAGAACCAGAAGAGGGCAGTGCACACAGGGCTTCCTCGACTGGGGGGTGCAGCCTTCAGTCTAGGGCCCGAGGGGTGCAGGAAGCTCCCCCAGCAGGCAGCGCTCGAGGTGGGTCTGGAAGAGTGCCGGGAGGTCCCCCCTGGGCAGCATCCCCCGTCGCGGGGTGGTCGGGGTGGTCGTAAGGAAGGAATTTTAAAATGTCCGTAGAAAGTCTGAGGACCTTCCTGCCACACCGTGGCCCCCTCCCCGCCCGCCTGGCCTTCACTGCTGTCCTGGCTTTTCCACGTCGCTGACCCGGCCGGTGAGCGAGCGCCCCGGGAGGAATTTGCGGTCAGAGGCCCCGCTGCACCGCGCAGACCGCCGCTGTCCAGCAGCTGTAACGGCGGAGCTGTTCCAGTCCGCGCTGTCCAGTACGGTCCCTCCTGGCCCCGGGTGGCTGTGAGTGCGTGAATGTGCCCTGGGCAACTGAGCAACTGAGTTTTTACGTTTTTAAAAGTTTTCATGAATTTAAACGTAAAGCCACCTGTGGCTGGGGGTGTCCTCGTCGGACAGCACGGGTATAGCATAGGGAGGAAAAGAAAGACCAGACAGTGCGGGACGGAGCTGACCGTGCCCGCCCGGCGAGGGGCCACGTCGCTCAGGGACGTGGGCGAGGGTGAAAAGGGGGCAAATGAGGCCGGACTCGGGTCTGCCCTCACTCTGCGGTCCATCCTCAGGCTTCGCGTCCCACCGGCTCAGCCGCCACGCGCCGCTGCTCGGTCTGTTGTTTCTTTCCCTTTAACAACCTGTTTTCGCGCCGCCCCTGCCCCTCCCACCCAGCAGGTGGGACCTCGGGCAGGTCACTTCGTCTCTCGCCTCAGTTTCCTCGGCGTTCCGGAGGTGTTAGGAGGACTGAGTCAATCCCTGAAAAGTACCAGGAGCGGCGTCTTGCAAATGGCGAGGTCGGGGTTGGAACACTTACTGTCAGACTGACTCGCGGGGACTTTCTGTAACTGGCGTCACCCTCGGTGGCGGTGGTTCGTCAGCTTCACGTTCCGGTTGTTTACTGCTCGTGTATGAGAACGCAGCTGCTTTCCGTGTGTTAACCTTTAATCTGCAGATTTGCTCAGTGTATTAAATCTCAGCTTTTGTAGATTTCTCTGGAAACGGCCATCCCTTCTACGGTTTTACGTCTCCTTTCTTTGAAAAAGAACCTTTATCGCTGCGTCTGAAGGGCAGTGTTGCGTAGCAGCGGCGGAGGGGCGTCCTCGCCTGCTTCTCCATTCCGGGGCCCACAGTCGGGTCTTTCTCTGGTCAGCGTGCTGCCCGCCGTGGGCCTTTCGCACATGCCCTGTGTCGGGTTGAAGCTGTCCCCTTCCGTTGCTAGTTTCATTTCTCTAATCCCGAGTGGGTGCCGACCTTTGCAGCCGCGTGAGATCGCCAGTGCGAGGCGGGGGCTGGGGTGCCCACTGCCGCGAAGCCTCGTGTTCCAGGAACCAGCCGTCCTGGTCGCGGCCTGTGCTCCTTCCACACGGGGGACTCAGGTGGACACGCTTTGGTCAAGGATCGTTGGCACCTGTGTTCGTGAGGGTCGCTGGGCCGTGATTTCCTTTTAGCGTAATGTCGGGTTTCCGAGTGGGCGGGGTAGCAGCCTCCGGGTCTGTCTCCTGCGAGTTCCTGGCATTGCCGTTGTTTGTTCCTCGAATGCTTGATGGAATTTACCAGTAAAACAGCCT
>NW_011889020.1:4233-6458 GCF_000151845.1 Pteropus vampyrus
GTCGGGTTGAAGCTGTCCCCTTCCGTTGCTAGTTTCATTTCTCTAATCCCGAGTGGGTGCCGACCTTTGCAGCCGCGTGAGATCGCCAGTGCGAGGCGGGGGCTGGGGTGCCCACTGCCGCGAAGCCTCGTGTTCCAGGAACCAGCCGTCCTGGTCGCGGCCTGTGCTCCTTCCACACGGGGGACTCAGGTGGACACGCTTTGGTCAAGGATCGTTGGCACCTGTGTTCGTGAGGGTCGCTGGGCCGTGATTTCCTTTTAGCGTAATGTCGGGTTTCCGAGTGGGCGGGGTAGCAGCCTCCGGGTCTGTCTCCTGCGAGTTCCTGGCATTGCCGTTGTTTGTTCCTCGAATGCTTGATGGAATTTACCAGTAAAACAGCCTGACTCTGGAGTTTTCTCTTTGGGAAGGTTCTTTCATGACAAATTCCACCTCTTTGGTAGTTACAGGGCTGTTCAGCGTTTCTGTTTCTTCTGTGTTTTATTGGGTAAGTTGCATCTCTCAGGAACAGGCGCGTTTTGTGTAAGTTAAATTTGTTGGCAGAAGGTTGATCGTCACGTTCTCGCGCCCTGTGGTGTCCGCGGGACTCGGCTGTTTAGTTCCTGGTGTTGGCGGTTTCCGCCCTTCCCTTCCTGACGGATCTGGCGGAGCGTCTGTCCGCTCTGTTTATATTTTCAGCGGGTCGTTGTCTCTGAATGTTGTGTTGTTTATTTCCGCTCTTTATTGTTTCCTTCCTTCTGTTTACTTTGCTTTTCTCGTTCTTGATTTGGAACCTTAAGTGACTGATTTTAGATCTTTCTTCTTTAGTGATACGAGCATTTAGAGCCCCGGAAGCCCCCCTTATCCATGGTTTCAGTTACCCACAGTCAGAAGTTCAGACATATTGAAGGGAAAATTCCAGAAATAAAGTTAATGTTTTAAATTTCATGCTATTCAGAGTAGTGCAATGAAATGTCCCATCATCAGCTCAGTGCTGACTGGGATGTGACTCACCCCGTGTCCGGCGTCTCCACGCTGTGTACGCACCTTGCCTGACAGTCACTTAGTAGCCACCTGGGTTACGAGAGAGAGACCAGATTCACATGACTTTTATGATAGTATGTTGTTGTAATTGTTCTATTTTATTATTAGTTATTGTTAATCTCTCACCGTGCCTAATTCATAAATTAAGTTTTGTTATAGGTATGTATGTAGAGGAACAAACAGCATCTACAGGGTTTACACTGCCCGTGGTTGCACGCGTCCACTGGGGGTCTTGGAACGCGTCCTCCCGCCCCCACGGACAAGGGGCCCGCCTGCACGCGGCCCCCTGTAAACATCACTCGCTGCGCCCTTAAACCTGGTGTGTTACCCTCTCGTCATTCAGTCCAAAATATCTTCTCATTTGTCTTTCGATTTCTCCTTTTACTTATTGGATTATTTAGAAGAGTTATTTAATGTCCAGTTTGACCATTTAAACTGCACAAGTCTGCGGCCATGCTACCCTGAATGAGCCCGATCCCGTCTGATCTCGGAAGCTAAGCAGGGTCAGGCCTGGTTAGTCCTTGGACGGGAGACCACCTAGGAAGACCAGATGCTGTAGGCGTAAAAAATAAAAAAATAATAGATTGTAAGCTGACAAGGTCCTTGCAATCTGTGAGGTCAACGAAGGGTTGCCTCACCTAAAAAATGAATAAATAAGTAAACAAACTACACAAGAAGCACAGTAGCATGCGAATGAGTGGGTGCTTTTATTTTTAAGGAATTCGGAGTTCCTTGTTGGTATTTCCGTTCAGCGGATATTTGACCTTCCAGTGTTGCGGGAGGTTTAATGATTCAAGCTCTTCCCACACAGGTCTCGCCCCCACGTAGCACGTAGGCAGATGGGGGCCCATGGCCCTTCGAGGCTCGGGGTGGGAGTGGTGGGTGACATAAGAAGGGCGTGGTCATCAGCTTGCTTATTTGTTTCAACAACATATGTCAGGATTTTGGTTTGTTTGCTATTCCGATTTACACCAGACACCTTATTCTGCCAATTTGACTTTTCTTAGGGAGCCATGGTGCCTTCGAGGCTCTTCCTGGCAGGATGGCAGGCTGTGCTGGAGGGCGTGAGGCGCGGGCCGCTGCCCCCACGGGCGGTCCTCGGGCCTGGCTGGCTCCTTCCCAGGCTTCTTTCCCTCGGCCATGCGGACTGCGCCAAGCACCAGGAACCCTCCAGGAAGAAACTGCTCTCCGAGAAAAAACTGGTG
>NW_011889020.1:6508-11363 GCF_000151845.1 Pteropus vampyrus
GGGTGGGAGTGGTGGGTGACATAAGAAGGGCGTGGTCATCAGCTTGCTTATTTGTTTCAACAACATATGTCAGGATTTTGGTTTGTTTGCTATTCTGATTTACACCAGACACCTTATTCTGCCAATTTGACTTTTGTTAGGGAGCCATGGTGCCTTCGAGGCTCTTCCTGGCAGGATGGCAGGCTGTGTTGGAGGGCGTGAGGCGCGGGCCGCTGCCCCCACGGGCGGTCCTCGGGCCTGGCCGGCTCCTTCCCAGGCTTCTTTCCCTCGGCCATGCGGACTGCGCCAAGCACCAGGAACCCTCCAGGAAGAAACTGCTCTCCGAGAAAAAACTGGTGAGACTTCTGGCCGGCAGGAGTTGCCTGCAGCCTTCCTCTCAGAAGGCACAGGAGCTGTTTCGAGCTCTCATTATCCGGCCTTCGTTTATCCTGATCACGTTATCAAAGGGACACACGTAGGTCTTAAAAATGATGATGCGAAATGCGGGCCCTGTGCATCCAATCCTGAGCTGTCACAGGAACTACATACAGCAGCCCCGGGGAAGTGCCAGGGTGCCCATGCGTTGACGAGGCCTGGGTGCCATTTGTCATCGGGCTGTGTGTGGTCTGCGTGTGTTACAGATATTCTTGGCTGTGTGTGTATGTTTCTTAACGTAAGACGTCACTGGGGAGGGACCTCATGTAAAACTCGAAAGATGTATAATTAGAGTCAAGACGAGACGTGTTTGTGACCCATTTCAGACCCTTCATAATGGGGGGTCCAGATAAGCAGTGCCCCCCCCGTGGAAACACTCCTTTGGCAGTGTGGTTCCTGCGTGGTTCCGTCTCTTCCCCGGAACATGAAAATAGAATCTAAGGTTCTCTTCCTACCGTGCTCATCAGTGCCAGGTTGATTTTGATTACATTGGCTTACGGTGAAGTTGCACGTTGAGTTCTGTAAGTAGCAATTCATGGTTTCTCCATATGGTGGCGCCAGAGAATCTGAAATGTTTGCGTATTTTCTTAAGACCTGCTCGTGGAGGAGAGGATGGAGATGCGGGTGCCCCAGCACAGGAAGGCAGTCTCCTGGGCAGGATGTCCTGGGCGCTGGCCCCCTGACACCGCGCCCGGCCTCTCCGATGGCTAATGCCTGTGAACCGGGAACCCGCAGAGTTCTACCTCCGCAGCCCGACCTTGCCTCCCTCAGGGACCAGGAGAGAAACAGCCTCAGATCAGGGGCTTCGTTCATGTCGCTCCACTTAAAAAATAAATCCCATTCAGTCAGGCCGCAGAAAATGTCCTTTCTGCACCGTCGGGAGCCCTGTGCTCATCCAGGCACGGTAGTCTTGCTGCGCCCTCACGAACTAGAACTTTCCGTTAGTAAAGACCTGTTATTCCGTTAGTAAAGACAGAATGTGTTTCTGTCTGGAAAAAGCTCGAAAGATGTGTTATTTAAGGACCATTTCCTTCAGGTTGGCCCCACCGTTGGCCGTGTCCCCCGCGCCTGTGCTCTTGCCTCCCGGTGCCTGCAGAGTGGGGACGGTGCCCGTGTCTCTCGTGTTTGCATTTTGGGAGCGATCAGCTGCACCGCTGCCCTTAGCTTCTCGGCTGAAGCGGTGCTGGGGAGGGAGGCTGCGTTTCCCAGGGCCGCTGGGATCAGAAGGGGTGGCAGAGTTGACAGCCCTGGCGCGTGCTGTGCTCTCCGCAGAAGCGGCACTTCGTGGACTGTCGCCGGGTGCTCGTCTGCGGGGGACGCGGGGGGGACGGCGCGAGCTGCTTCCACAGCGAGCCGCGGAAGGAGTTTGGAGGCCCCGATGGCGGTGACGGTGGCCACGGCGGCGACGTCATCCTGAGAGGTACGTGCCAAGGGGCAGCTCAGAGCAGGTTCCTGCGTCCACACCTTTGAGGCAGAGTAACCTTAGTGCGGAGCTGGATTCACGCATGGGTGCGTGGACGTCGTTTTTGCTAAACGTTGTAGATGGTCACATTTAAACGATGTGCCACAAACCAACTTCATAGTGGGTTGCGTGTTTTTTTAATTTCGGGACCACAGAGATAGTTTGCTGTCGGGATCTGTCTTCGTAGTAAGACCCCCTCAAAGGACAAGTGCCAGCAGGACAAGTGTCACTCCCAGCAGGTGCTGTGGCGGTCGATTACCTTTGACACAGCACAGACGCTCAGGAAACTGGAACCTGCGTCAACGTCAGAACATAATCAAGTGTCGGTGTTTTAAATTGTAAACATTCGCAACATAAAGTGTCACTATTTTTAATTGACGGTATTATGGGTAATTTTGAAGTTTTCAGAAATTGCAGTATTTTTTGAAAGAAGATAGGAATTTAGCTTTCAAAATAGCGCGTAGCTTCGCGGCTTGCGCTCCGGTCCGAGCGCGTTTCCGAGCATCCCCGAGCATCCCCGAGCATCCCCGAGCATCCCCGAGCATTCCGGAGCTGCACGGCGGGGGCCGCTCTGTCTCTAACACAGAGGACCATGGGGCTCTTGCTCTGACTTTCAGCTGATGGGCAAGTCAAGTCGCTGTCGTCGGTTCTGTCGCAGTACCGGGGCTTCCACGGAGAGGACGGCGGCAGGAAGAACTGCTTTGGGCGAAGCGGCGCTCTTCTCTACATCCGGGTCAGCGCGCCCTGCTCCCCGGTTTCCAGGCCTTTGGGCACCTCCTGGTCTGCGCTGTGGTCTGGGGAGCCCTCCGCTTGGTGTGCACAGCCGTGCCGGCGAGGCAGACCCGGACCAGACGTGCTGACCTCATCCACGCACATGTGTGGCCCGTTCAGTCACAAGATTGTCGCATTTTCACAAGAGGAAACCCACACCCTGTCCCCTCTCGCCCGCCCAGCCGGGCCGCCCTCTGCCCCAGTCCCTGCCCCCCAGCTCCCAGACTCCAGCCCCAGGCCCTGCCCCCAGGTCCCCGGGCCCCCCGACTCCTGCCTCCAAACAGCTCCTTCGAGCCAAGAGCGGATTCCTTCTCTCGAGCTGCCACAGCGTTTCCGATGCTTCAAGTCACCCTCGAGTTTCAGAAACACTGCGGGGTGTCACCAGGCCCGTAACACCTGTCGAGGGCTGGGACCATTCCGGTGCTCCGTGGCTCTGCGAAGGGGCGCTTAGCTCTGCGCCCACGGCCCCCCTCCCAGACCGGCAAGGACACTGGGTCCGGCCACTCTCCAAGCTTCCCTTTCGCCCATAAGCGTAAACACGTCGCTGTTTTCCAGGTCCCCGCGGGCACCGTGGTGAAGGAGGGCAACACAGTCCTGGCTGACCTGTCGTGCCCAGGTGACGAGTACATCGCCGCGCGGGGCGGGGCCGGAGGAAAGGGCAACCGCTTTTTCCTGGCCAACGATAACCGCGCCCCTATGACCTGCACCCCCGGCCAGCCCGGCCAGGAGCGCGTCCTCCTCCTAGAGCTCAAGACCATGGCCCACGCTGGGATGGTGGGTGTCCCCTGAAGCCCGGGGGGAGGGGTGGCTCGTCACACACCGAGTTTCTGCTGGTGGAACATGCCACCGGCCTGGAAGAAAGTGACAGGTCGCCTTTCTCCAGCTGGCGTCCTGTGGCTTTGGACAGGAGCCGTGCCCTCATCTGCCAGGTTCCTGAACTGAGACGCACCCTGACCTCAGTCTGTCCCCAACCGGGGACAGGCTGAGCACCTCCCTCTCTTCCAGGTCGGATTCCCCAACGCGGGGAAGTCCTCGCTGCTCCGGGCCATTTCCAACGCGAAGCCCGCCGTGGCCACCTACCCGTTCACAACCCTGGGCCCGCACGTGGGCATCGTGCACTACGAGGACCACCAGCAGGTCGCAGGTAGAGCTCCCAGGGCCCCGCAGAGGGCCGCGGTAGAGTGCGGGCAGCTCGGGGCGCCACTGTCCTGGTGCAAACCCGTGGTTCCCTCCAGCTCTGCTCCCCACCCCGCCCCCCAGGCAGCTGCTGGTTAGAGCCCCGGGAGGGATTTGAGTTTACTCGCCAGGCCAGTCGAGAGCTGCTGCCTTCTCGCTGCCTGTCTTCTCCTCCTTGATCTGTGGGGGACTTGGCCGTGTCAGCCATGCAGACGTGCGATTTTAAAGCTTTCTTTGTACCATTCTGATGGGAGGAAACTTCTCTCAGAAGATAATGTACCCATTAAAAATAGTAAGCCTGCTGCTAATGTTATTCATATGGCACTTTACATTCCCAAAGTACTCTGAAATAATTTGTATCGGTAATCAAATTATTCATAGATTGCAGGAAGCCGTTTCCCCCTTTTTAAGTCATTTTTGAAGCCAGAAAGACTGGAAGGTATAATTCCAGTGAATAAATATTCCTTATTAGATTGATCCGTTATCATGCCTGTCACCCAAATATTTCAAGACATTTCGTAAAACTCAAAACCGAAATGCCTCGGGTGGCGGGTGGCCCGATGAGTCACCGCGGCAGGATGTGAGCGTTCCTTGAAAGGGAAGTCTCAGGGAGCGGGCCCAGAGGCAGCCTGGGTCCCCGGCGTCCCCACTCTGTCTCCCACAGTGGCCGACGTGCCGGGCATCATCCGAGGTGCGCACCGGAACCGGGGCCTGGGGCTGGCCTTCCTCAGGCACATCGAGCGCTGCGGCTTCCTGCTGTTCGTGGTGGACCTGTCGGCGCCCGAGCCCTGGGCCCAGGTGGACCACCTGAAATACGAGCTGGAGCAGTACGAGGGGGGCCTGTCTGAGAGACCCCACGTCATCGTCGCCAATAAGATCGACCTCCCCGAGGCGCGAGCCAAGCTGCCCGAGCTGCGGGCCCGCCTGGGCCCGACGGCCATCGCGCTGTCGGCGGCCACCGGGGAGAACCTGGAGGAGCTGCTGCTGCGCCTGAAGGAACTCCACGGCCGCCACGTGGCCGCCGAGCTGCAG
>NW_011889020.1:12850-18257 GCF_000151845.1 Pteropus vampyrus
TTCCACAGGAGTCAGTCTGTCCTGAAGCTGTCCAGCCGTCGCTTCATCTAACGGTCTGGGCACCACCCGTCCCCTCGCCCGACCCCATGGCTGGCCCCGGGGTCTGTGTGTGGGGCGGCGTGTGCGTTTCCCAGGGGCTCGCATCCACCCTCCGTTCACTTGCTTGGTTTCTTTTCCTCCGGGTATCACTTCTGTCCCAATGTCTGGTCCCCCCCCCCCCCCGTGAGTCCCATCTCCAGGTGCTGCAGGGGGTCAGTGTCCCTTCTCCCTGGAGGTTTCCACTGCTGCCCTCCGGCCACCCGTTCCCCGGTGGGCGGCTGCCGAGCACCCTGCAGGGACTCTGGTGGCACTGCTGCCCCCTCTGCCTCTCCTGCGCATGGAGTCACTCTCCAGTGGCTCCCTCTGAGCATCTCCAGGCTGTCACTTGGCTGCTCGTGTCCTTTCTGGGGGCAGCTGTGAGGATGCGGAGGCCCGAGCTGCAGGGTACCGAATTCCCTTAACTCCCAGTTTTCAGCCCTAAGGCCTGGCCTCCCCCGTTCCAGAACTCACATGACCCTTCGCTCCAGAGGACAAACCTCCGGGCTCCTGCCCTCACAGCCCTTCTAGGTTCTGTGGAAAGCCCTCTCTGTTCTCTGTCTGTGGGCTTCAGGTAGGGGCAGGTGGACTCACCTCTGTTTCCAGGTGTGGGGGAGAGGAGATGCTCACTCAGAAGTGGAAGCCTAACCTGGACAACACCTGTCACCACGTCGGCAATACAGCATGGACAGCCCAGCTGTGTGATCGCACCAGCCGCAACTGTCACCTCTCCAGCCCTCCGGAGGTGGAGTCTGGTCTGTGACCTGTCCTGACACACAGTTGGGAAGTGACTGCAGTCCCCACTGAAGCCTCTGGGTCTGGCTTCCCTTCACCCTCTCCAGAACCCAGCATGTGACAGAGCCGCAGCTGGCCTGTGGGATGGGGTGGGGGGCGACAGGCCCCGTAAGGCAAGGACAGTTGTTGCCATCATCCAAAAGAAGCCCGTGGACACCAAGGGGCGCAGGGAGGGGCCAGCGAGGGAAGCGGGCAGAGGGCAGGCATGCCCCACCCTTGGAGCCACCCCGGTGTCCACCTCGGCGCCGAACCGGGCTGTACAGGGCTCCTTAAAGATCGCCGGCGTGTGAAGGGCAAACATTTAAAGATCATCCAACTGGTCATGTTTGAATTTGGAAACTGGTGTGACTTTGGAGTGTCACAGATGCATTTTTAGCCCAGGGCAGTTTTCACGTCACCACCTCCTTACATCCAAAAGCCATCTCCTCCCTCCTTTCTTCTTCCTCTTTTGAAGGATATTTTTGGGCCCCTCCGGGATTTGTGTCTGGCAGACTTCAGACTGGGACACAGCCTCTGGACAGGCCTGCTCCCCGGGCCGACTCCAGGTCCTGTGCTCATCCCTGCCCCGTGAGAAAGGGACGGGGGGCCGAGGTGACCCCTCTAGGTGCCAGCTCCACCTGCTGGGGTGCAGGCGGCCCAGGTGCTCGCGACAGGTTAGCACGGCACTGTCCACTGGGCACAGGTGCAGGCACCGAAAACGGCAGTTTCAGTAATGGCAGCAGGGAGAGCCGCGGCCCCAGTGACTGGCCCCAGGCAGGGCGGCTCAGTGACGGACGCCTGCTGCAGCAGCCCCACTGAGCTGCGGCTGGGCCCGTTCTGCAGAGGAAGAAACCGAGGCCCAGGGGCCACTGTCTGGCCCCCTAGACCCACTGGGTCAGGGAGGGGAGAGGGCTGGGTGTCCCCCTAGGTGCCTGGGCTTCAGTCCCAGCCTGCACGCAGCCCCTGCCCTGGCCTCAGTTTCCCCTCTAGGCATGCTAAGTGCCTGACCTGGGCAACTGCGCGATGGGACTTCGGTCTCCACACGCCGTGCCCCTCCCCGTTCCCGGCCCCCATGCTACTGGCGAGCGGGGTCTCCCTACCCTTTGGGCACAGCGGTGGGAGTGCAATGGACACCACTCCGTGCCTCTTGCTAAGACGGCAGAGCGGAGGGCCGGCCGCACGGGCCCCTCGCAGCATGCTCCTTCAGGATGGACGTCCCCGCTGCTCCCCGTTCGGGTGTGGGGCTGGTCCCCCAGGAGGGCACGGTTCTGCCGGGACCACCGTACGCACCGCTGGCCCCACGGTGCCAAGGGGACAACCTGAGGGTGCAGGAGGGTGGGGTCCTGGCCCCCTGAACACTGAGGGTCAGTGTTTGCCGTACGGGCAGTGTGAGCACCCCGTGTGGCTGTGACGATGTGGGGTGCTCCAGTAAATGTTGCTGGGAAGGTTCTTTGCACCCCCAAGCCCAGCCGCAAAGGTCAGGCTGGGGTGGGGTGCCAGGAGGTAGTGGCCAGGCAGCCACATGGCTCCCCCACGGCTCAGTGCTCCAGAAGCAGACCGAGCCCACCTCCCTGCCACAGACCTGCCGACTAACTGGGGCTCTGGAAGGGGAGGGTGCTGCCTGCTGGGCGTCCTGAGAACTTAGGGTCTTTATCCCAGGCTGGGAAGGACCCTCGCCCAACATGTGCCCCGGACCCTTTCCTGGGGCACCCCAGAGCCAACTCCAGGGCATGCACAGCGGTGCCAGCTCGGGGTCCCAGCGAGATGCCCCCACAGGCCCCTGCTCACTGTGAGCCCCTATCCCTTGAGGGCCGGCCCTCAGCCCCACCAGCTGGTTGGGCTACAGCCCCCTCTGCACCATGAGGGCTCACAGGTGGCCCTGCAGGGGGCTGGGCCGTGCACCTGCACCCAGGGAGGACCACTGCACCTGAGGCATGCCTGAGTCCCCATCATCACTCCTCCCCAGCCTCGTGCCCCTGCTGTCTCTCAAGAGTCCACCACCAGGCTCAAGGGGTGGGGAGCGAATGAGGTGTCGCCTCCTCAGACGGGCTCCCTCGGCTTCCGAGCGGGCTGGGCCCCTCCTCTGAGTCCCCTGCAGTCCGCAATCCCCCCCACCCCCCGAGAGTGCCCCGCTTATCCACCAGCCATTTATCTGCCTCCTTGCAGGCGGCCCGGCACACAGTAGGTGCTCAGTAAGCAGCAGCAGCGGCGGGGTGGGCGATGGTGCTGGCTCCCGCCTGGGCCACCGCCCAGTGTTGATTTGAGGAGAGAGGCCCCTGGCGTGTCTGTTGGCTGCAGGGCCCAGCAGGCTTGGTGGCGGTCTCCTCCGCCTCCGTCCCCGTGCAGACGCTGGGAGAGCAGCGGTTTCCGGAGATTGAAGGCAAAATTGCTTGAAAGCCTGTGCTTTTATCCTCCAATCTGCAGCCATTTAGCAGGGCTGGGCGGAGGGGCAGCCAGGGCTCGGCTGCGCTGTCGGCACGGAGGCGCCCACGGCAGCAGAGAGCCGGTTCTTTGTCCTTGCTCAGACAGCTCTGGGCTTCAGGGATGGACGCCTGCCGGGGGTCGGGCGGGTCGTGCGTGGCCAGCAGGGAAGCCAGCGGCTGGTCTGCCAGCCGCGCCGCGGGCTCCAGAGCTACCGACCAGGGCTACCGTGGCGCTGGGCCCCACAGACGGTGGTGCGCACGTCCCTGCCACCACCTCCCACTCTGGCCCGGTCTACCTCTGCTCAGGACAGCACCAGCCCCCAAGGGAAGCCCAGGCCGCTAGAGAGGGCGCCCACCTTGGCAGGAGGAGAGCCAGTGAGGGGGAGGGGTGCCAGCTGAGCTTTCTGGGGTGCTTGAGAAAAAAGTGCAGCACAGCTGCGGGGTGAGCCGCCGCCCGGAGGAGGAGCCTTGTCGCCCTAAACGCCGCCCTAAAAGTACCTTCTCCCCTCCACGGGCGTGGAAATCTGCGTGGGCGCAGACCTGCCGCGTCTCCGCCCGCCCGGGACCTGGGGCACCTGGCCGCACCAGAGTCTCTGCCGTGGGGAGAAGGTTGCGGCTGGGCCTGCAGACACAGGGCCAGGGCGATGGGGAGGGAGGGCCGGAAAGCTGGGAGGCTTCCTGGAGGATGTGGCATTCGACCCCCCAGTCTGGACTTTCTCAGTTGGGCTGCTCTTGTCTCCACTTCCTGGGGCGACGGCTAGTGTCTGTCCCCTCCGAAAAGCACACTGGGCCCATGTCAGGTCCTTATCTCTGTCCCTGACCCCATCCGTCACCCTCGGTCCTGCCTCCAGGCCCTTACCCTGGAGGAGACAGCTCCTCTACTAGCTGTCTCCCCACCCTCCGCCTGCCCCTCCCTTCCATCCCCCCAAGTTCAGCTCCAGCCCCCACGCACCCTGGAAGCTCCCCGGATGGAAGGCCATGGCCAAGAAAGATGGGAACCCCTGTCCTGGGGAGACAAGCAGGGTGCCTCAGGTGGGGCCTGCGGGTCATATTCTCAAGACTGGAGAGACCCCCACCTGAACAGGTGCATGTGGGCCCGGGGGGGTCACTGCTGGGCACATGGCCCCTCATCAGGGTTAAACCCTGGCAGGAAGGCCCGGCGGCTGTCCTCTCCCCACTTGGAAGAGAACACTGAGGCCGGGGGAGGGGCAGGCCTGCGCCTCACATCCTCTGGGTGGTCCCCAGTCTCCCTAGGGCCCCACTGAAGAACAGGAGCTTGGCCCACCCTCTACGAAGTCTTCAGGAATCAATACCGTTAAAAAAATACACTTTACTGTGGACGTCAGGGTCTGCAGGGCTGGTGAGGCGGGCGCACGGAGACGGGCATGCACGGTGGTCACGGGTATGCCGGGCATGGCGAAGTGGCCCCTCTGTTGGGTGCCGCTCCACTGCCAGCCCAGGTCCCTTCTGATGGCCCCTGTGAGCCTTGGAACCCTCAGGGCAGGGCGGGGCCCTCCCACCCGGCACCCCCAGCAAACGCTGGCTGGGCAGACAGACGGGGTGGGCAGCCCGCTGGATGAGCAGGCGTCCGGGACTCTGAGCCGCCAGCCGGGGCCCAGCACCCCGAGCTGGGGCAGGGTGGGCAGAAGCAGCTGGCGCCGCTCAGCCGGAAGCAGCAGCCTGAAGAGGGAGGGCGTGGGAGCCCGCACCTGCCAATCCAGCCCTGAGCTGCTCAGCAATCTCGTCTCTCTTGATTAAACATCCAAGGAACATCAAGTTCACGGACGTGTTTTCTTCTTTGTCTTCCCGAAACACCCAGAATGGAAAAGCAGAGAACGTTGCAAGGTTCCTGAGGGCCACTTGGCACTTGGGAGGCAGAGAGTTGGAAGGAAGAGGGATGGAGGAGCTGGGCCCGGGCTTAAGCAGGGAATAGACAGCAGCAGAGCCAGGGGCACAGGTGTGTCTGGAGGTGGGGGTAAGTGCGCAGGTGTGTACAGGTGTGCGCGTGCAGGGGTAGGCCGCTGGGTCAGGAGCCTGGAGCACACACCAAGCGCTTGCTGTGGGAGGAACACCAAGCAGTGACTGTGCAAAGGGCGGACACCTGGCTGTCGCACTGTCCATGGGGGGCGGGCATC
>NW_011889020.1:19137-21654 GCF_000151845.1 Pteropus vampyrus
GCGCGGCCGGCGGAGAGAGTTGGGCCTCGGGCGGTGCCTCCGGGCCCGCCGCCTCACGCGCCCCGTCCAGCCGGTCACGGGTGCGCCGCTGGATGTTCAGGTAGATGCTGAGGTTGAAGAAGGTGACGCTGAGGAAGGGCGTGAAGAACTCCAGTGTGGAGGCCGTGATGAGGAAGTACCAGTTGTAGAAGAACTCAGCATAGCAGTGGCCCTCGGGGATGGAGCTGCCGCCTGAGAGGTGCTCCCAGCTCAGGATGGCTGGCCCGTACAGCAGGAAGGCCAGCACCCACACCAGCACCATCTTCCGCACCGCCCGCCGCGTGTCGCCCTGCTGGGCCCGGTAGGAGACCTGCCGTGGGACACGCCAGGTCAGGAGGGAGGGGACTGAGCCCAGGTCAGCCGGCTGCCACCACGGTAGGAGGAACACTGGACTGGGAGGTCTCGGCAGCCCCCAGGCCTCCACACAGGCCACCTTCCCTCACAGCCATGCTTTCCCCTTCCCCTCTCCCCCACGGGTCCCGGGCTGGGTGATGCTCCGTCATACTGTCCTACAGCCAGCTGCCTGTTCACCATCCCCACTGTGAGCTCCCCAAGGGTGCTCGTCAGTGTCCCTGTCTCTCGAGTGCTCACAGCGTGCCCAGCGCCGCGCTGCGCATCGTTTGGATATCGTCTGATTTAACCTTCCCAGCAGCCCCATTATTCTCCTGCTTTCTTTCTTGATGCCTCAGAGAGGAAGGGAGGGACCAGGTGGGTGGCAAAGGGGGCAAAGCTCAGGTTGGACCCAGGGCCATCTGACCCCAAACCCATGCTCTCTGCACTCTATTCCATGGCCTCTCCAGACTAGGACGCACGTGGCTCCCAAGCAGATGGCCCTTGGGTGCCAGGTAAAGCCATCGAGAAGACGAGAGGGCAAGGAGAGGCCTCTGCTCCAGCCACATGGCACGGACACGAGAAGCCTGGCCCCTAACTCATGGTGGCCACTCACGATGAGGGGCCAGGAACCAGAGCCTGTCTTCCTGAGGCACATGCACGCGCATGCACACGCACACGCACACGCACACCTGTGGGGGGTGCCACCAAGGGCCTCTGGCCCCGACCCTCCCTCAGCCTCAGGGGACCTGCCCCAGAGTGGAGGCCGAAGTGACCCCTTCCCTAAGGGACATCTGATGCCAGGGCCGGACTATGCCCCCTGCCTGTCCCAGGACCAGACCTACTGGCAGCAAAAGGCACTGACTGGGCAGCTGGACATATGGGGTGCCTGGCATGAAGAGTGTGAGGCTAGTGAGGACCAAGCCCACCTGCCACTGCCCACAACTCAGAAGTGGCCATCCCCTGCCCAGTGCCTCCCGTGGCCACTCCTCCTGGCCACCTCCCCCCAGGAGCGACCGTGGGCACTCGCATCTCAGACGCACCGCACGGGTGACGGACAGGAAGCGGTCGTAGCTGATGAGCACGATGCTGAAGACGGAGGAGGCACACAGCAGGTAGTCCGCCACCAGCCACAGCTTGCAGAGGCCCCGGCCGAAGGGCCAGCGGCCGGTCAGCACGTACGGTACATACAGTGGGATGCAGAAGGCCCCTGTGGGAGATTAAGGCCGCCGTGAGCCCCGGCTGCACAGGGGCCTGGGTCAGACCCACCACAGCGCATGCTGGCCGGACCCGACGGTCATCATCTTTCTTGACCAGCATCCCTCACCTTACTCCCCCCACCCCCACTCCACTCCTAGGCACACCCTCTACCCTGCAGCTGGCTTTCAACCCCTTCCCCGCCCCCATCCCCACTAGTGTCCCCTGGGCTTGAGCAGGAGGGCGGATCCTGCATGGAGACCGGACAGGACCACCCTGAGCCTGGGGCGGGTGCTTCCCAGGCTTCTGACCAGCCTTCGGCCTCAAAGAGAGAAAGGAGGATGCCCCCTCTCCTCCGCCCGCGGACACCAGCCCCTGTCCTGGCTGTGAACGCCCCTTCCCCATCAGCTGGGAAACCAAGAAAGCCTTTCTCCCAACTCAAAGGACACTTGGCCGCCTCCACGCCAGCCACTGCCGCTGCCGAGCCAAGTGTCTGGCAGACGCAACTCGCAGCCCCAACAGGTGTCTGGCGCTCAGGCCCCCTCCGCGCGCCCCGCCCCCCAGCCAGCAGCAGCGCACAGACACGTGAGAGCGCATCTTCCCCCCCATCCCCGCCTTCCCCACGGCCTCCTCCCGCAACACGCCTCTGAACCCCCTTCCCATATCCCCTCCTCCAAGCCTCCGCCAAGCGCCCTCCGCCGTCCTGAGTCCGCGGCAGTCTTTGTTTGGCTACTGCGAGAGCCAGCGCTGCATCCGCGCTGCTGCACGCGGCGCCTCGCGGAGCGCCCGCCAGCTCCCGCCCCTTTCCCGGGGACATCCCCTCGCAGCCCCTGTCCCGCGGCCGGGGAGGCAAGGAACTTCGCCCGCGCCCATCGCCCCACAAGTCGCGGACGCCCCTTCCCCGGGCCGGGCCCCCTGGCAAGGGCGTGCGCCTGAACAAAAGACACCCTA
>NW_011889020.1:22561-26373 GCF_000151845.1 Pteropus vampyrus
GCCTGCTGACAGCCGGGCGCACAGGAGCCGGGCTCTGGGCTACTCGGCCTGCCCGAGCCCTCGGCCCGGGTGACCCCTGGCCAGCCCTGCTCCGGAGCCGGGCGCCTGCTGGGGACCTGGAGTGGAAGTGGGGGGGACGCCGGCACTGCGCTCAAGGGAACTTGCTCCACGGGACCCCTCCTGGTTCCGTTCTTAGGGCAAGCGGGTCTGAGGGAGGACTCTCTTAAAGAGAAAAGATGGGAGGGGTCTCAGAGCCCGTGCCCTGCCTGGCAGGGGTTCACTCCAGCCCCCATATGCATGGGACTCTGGGTCTCAGTCTCCCAGTGGGCAGGATCCAGCGCAGGGTCCAGGGTGACCTGCGAAGTGCAGACAGATGCGGAGTTACATAAGGGAAGATGAGAAGCCAGCGGACCCCACGCGGAGGGAAGCGCGCCCCCTGGGGGCTCAGGCGGGGGAGGGGGGACCCAGGTGTGTGTGTCGGGGGGAGCAGCCAGCGGCTCGGAGCTCGGCTACAGGTCCCCCTGGCAGACAGCACAGTGGGGCGGTCACTGCTGCAGGGACAGACGAGGTCACTGCGCTCGGGTGCAGCCAAGCAGCGGCGGCTGCGTTAGCGCCTGAGGGAGGGGCTGGGGGAGGGGAGGTCGGAGGAAGAGAGCACCCCTCCCTCAGACACGTTCGGATACACAGGGTCAAGGACGGATTTAGCTGGAGACACTCACAGGGAGACAGACTGACATGCCACACGCAGACACACAGACACCCACGCCCGGGGAAACAGCCTCCCAGCGCCAGGCTGGGGCCTGGGGACTGACAGCGAGACACACACACATCAGGGAGCGGCGCCAGAGGGGGCGGGAAGCGGGGACTCGCCGCGGTCTCGCCAGCAGTGCACACCTGCACAAGCCTCGGAGAGGACAGAGAATCGGTGTCCGTGTCTGTGTGGGGGGTGGGGTGGGGTGGGGGTGGCAAGGCTGGGGGCAGAGGCTGTAGCCGACCCCAGGCGCTGGCACCCAGGTGCTGGCACCCACAGGCACTCCCATGTGACAGATATTTCTGGATCGTGAGAGGCCCCACCCCTGCCACTAGACCCAAGAGGTGCTTCAGAAACTTTGGGGGTGGGGGTTGGGCTCCCTCTCCCCGCCTCCCTCAGAGCTGGCTGCAGGAAGGAAACCCCCAGGGCAGACACACACTGCCACGACTTCTTGTAGCCTGTGCTGGGGGCGGGGCTCCAGCTAGCCTTCCGGAAGCCCTCCCTGCTGACCCGGCTACACCCCTCCCCTCCACCATCATGGCCTTCTCCTCCTTCAGGCTCCCCCAGCTGCCCCTCACTGCACTGTGCCAGGACCGGACACCTGTTGGTGGTGAGAAGCCAAGATCCCTGGAGTGGCCAGCGAGGGCGGCTGGACGCCATGCTCAGCCACAGCTACCGTGGCGTGGACTCCACCAAGCCCTGCTCCTCCCAACCCCCCTGAGGCCGGCTCTGGCCAGACAGGGCTGCGTGGACAGCCCCTTGCCCCAGCCTCAGGAGACGCAGCTGGGTGGGGGTGGAGAGGGTGGCTCTGGCTCTCACTCCCTGGCTGGGAGCCCCCTCTCCATCTTGGAGTGGGGAGCACGTGCTCCTTACCATCCAGGGTGGGGGGCCGAGTAAAGGGGCAGTTCTGTGCAGAGGCAGCCCCTCTAGAGTCTCGGTCATGCTGAGCCATGGTTGTCCTGTGGCTATCGGTCTTCTGGAGCTTTCTCTGGTAGTCTCACCCCCAGCAGCTGGAGTGAAGGTCTCAGCTCAGACCCTGGTACCAGGCAGCCGAGCTGTGACACTTGGGGAGGTGCTGACTCCCTCCGAGCGTGAAGACCTTCCTCTGCGGATTGGGGCCACCGGGGCTGGCCCAGAGGCTGGAGGGGGGCCAAGGCCCAGGGCAGCGAGCGCCCCCTTTCGGTATTTACACACGTGACCTCAGTCGTCCCAATTCAACCTGCAAGATGGGTAGGGCCAGTGGCCCCCATCACACAAGGCCAGGGCCTTAATGCCATACTTCTGGCCTGTCCTGAGGCCAAGACCCCCGAGGCCAGCAAATGCACCAGCACTTGAGGCCTTGAGCTTGTCTGGACAGGAGCCTGGTGTCTTCTGGGTCAGGCCCACTCAGCCAAGGCAATTTAGGATGAATGAGGCCGGTCCCCATGTGGCTGTCCACAGGTATCTTGCTCTGGGTGCTCTGTCCCAAGGGGTGGTTAGCCAGGCCCCAAGATGGCGGAGAACACTCTGAGACCCTGGGAGAGCCTGGCTGGGGGTGGAGTGGGGAGACACCCCTACCCTGAGCTCACCTTGACTCCCAGCGGGAGCACCCTGGGGCTCCAGTGTCACCATTGTTGAAACAGCGGCATTTGGGGTGCAAGGTGCCCAGTGCAACCAGGAGACCATTGGGCAGACGCTGCATTCACCCCAAATCCCTCCAGTTGGCGACACCAGACCCCATAACCCCTACGCGGGGAGCCCACCCACCGATGGCTCACTCCGCCGTCGTGAGGCCACACACGCGGTAGTGACTGAGCCATGTGCAGGCGCTGAGTGCCCGCTGGAGAAGACGGAAAAAGGCAGGGGACAGCGAGTGCCAGGCACGGGGCTGGGGCGGCCGCGGGTGCCACTCGGCTGCGTCGGAGAGAGAGCTGCTGTGTGCGGTGCAGGGAGCCGGCAGCCCAGTGGCCGGCCCTTTGGGTCTGCTCTGAGTTGGAGCTGAGGTGAGGGACATGGCTTCCCAGTGGGTGGAGCTTCAAGCTCCTGGTCACGCACTCTGTGTGCGCAGGAAAGTGGCCCAGGTAAGAATATCTATGGATTCAGGGGCGGTATCTAGGAGGCGGGTCAAGGGTCTTGAAAAAGGCCTGGAGGTGAAGACAGGGGCTCTGGCCTGGAGCCACGGGCATGGACAGGGGACCGGGGACAGTGTGAAGGGCCTTGTTCCACACGCAAAGCCCCGCCAGGAGCACCTGCTGGAAGGAGGCGGCTTAGCACAGACCGTCACTGGCCACCTCTAACCGGTCACAGGCGCGACAGCGCAGACAGAGCGGGCCCGCTGGAGGCCACGCCTGGCGTGTTTTCACGAGAACAAATCGCCACCTGGTGGCCAGTCAACCACACTGGGCCCTTCCATACTGGACGATGCTCAGGTACCTACCTGCCCAGGTGTGGGCTTGCCTTCCCTGCCTGCAGAGGCTGCACCACCATAAGTCCAGGGGCTTATGGAGGCCTGGCCCATGGGCACGGAGTCCCACCCAGCCACAGGTAGTGTTTCCTGCCGCGCCGTCCCAGAGCCGCTGGCTTCACAGGACGCGGGAACAGCCTTCCAGCGGCACAGAGCGAGGGCGAGGCACTGAGGGTGGGTGCTGCCCTGCGGGATGCCGTGCACGTGGCCGCAGCTCCAATGAGGACCGCATGGGCGGCCGGGCCCCCGAGCGGGCTGGCCTGGCCCCACCAGCCCCTTCCCAGTGACCCGCTGGGAAGCTCCACCCACCGGGAAGCCATGTCCCTCACCTCAGCTCCAACTCAGAGCAGACCCAAAGGCCCTGCCACTGGGCTGTCTGTGCTCTGCAGGGTCAGAGGTCCCCTCCCCAGGGGCTCACAGGAAGGGTCCTGCTGAACTCAGTTACAGTTGCCCCCCACCCGGGCGGTTTGAGCCCAGAGGGCGGTGGACAGGAGACGTCACAGGAGAAGTCACGGTTCGGTCATGGCTGATTGGCCCGTCCGCGGGAGGAGGTGGGCTGCTGGCACTCAAAGGGACCAGGGGACATGCGGGATTCTGGGCCCTTGGTGCCGTGTGCCC
>NW_011889020.1:29598-32390 GCF_000151845.1 Pteropus vampyrus
GGGTTACTCCAGGTCTCCCAAATCCTGCCCGCGCTGTTCTGTGCTGGGGACCGTGTGCAACAGTCACGTGTGCACGGTCCCAGTCCAGGGCAAACGGGCAGCGCCCCGACCATCCCCCCAGCGCCCCAGCCACCTTTCCTCCACAGGCAGTCTTGGGGGTGGGGCGCAGGGGCTGGGACCAGGGGCCCCCGCAGGGAGCTGCTTCCTGCAGGGGAGACAGCCTGGCCCGAGCGTGACACCTGTTTACTCCTCGAGTCTTAGGGGACTCAGGGTGGCTTCTTGGGAAGCCCCTGACTCTCAAGAAGATAACGAACGAGCCTCTGTCTCAGCACCTGGAGGCGCCAGATCCAGTTCATGAAGACGGCCACCCCCTGAGCTTGAGGGAGGGAGGGGGGCCTGGGGTGACCCCCAGGAGCAAGGCGAGCTGTGTGTGTGTGTCTGTCCGGTTGCTTATGTGCATGTGTGTCTCTGTGGGTGTGTTTCCGCCTTGAGCCAGGGGCACAGGCTCCTGGAGGAAGCTGGTACTTGTCCTGCTCCCACCAGTGGGGACAGATCCAGTCAGAGAAATGTCCCCTCCCTGAGTGTAGGACCAGCCTGCGGCCCAGGGCAGAGGTCAGGGGATTGATTGCTCCAGCATCAGCCCCTCCCCGGGGTCTGGGCACGAATCCTTTGCTCACGGGCTGCCACGCTCACGGGCTGCCACACTCACGGGCTGCCACACTCATGGGCTGCCACACTCACGGGCTGCCACGCTCACAGGCTGCCACGCTCACGGGCTGCCACGCTCACGGGCTGCCACACTCACATACAGCTGGGAAACGGGGAAAGCAGCTGTCCTTCCTGTGCAGTCCCAGACCCATGGGGGCCACCAGGCCGGGGGCGGGGCAGGGCTAGGTTGCTTGGAAGCAACCCCTGGGGGCTAAGGGGCTTTGCTCAGGCCCCGCCCAGCTGGGTGGCCTTGCGCTCCCCACCTACAGCCTGGAAACCGATGTCCAAGGCCAGAGCCGAAGGTGCAGTGAAGGTACCGGCTGCAAGGGAAGCTGAGCCCCGGCCGCAGCCCAGACCAGAGCCCTGCCCTCCTCAGGGGTACGGCGAGGCCGCCGCGTTCTCCCCAAGTCCCCGTGGCCCTGCCAGACTCCAGAGAGTCCACCTTTCCCTGGCACCACATAATCCCCTCACATTTTCTAAATTTGCTCCTCTGATTCATGCAGAGCTGGAAACGTCCACGTGACAAGTAGCAAGGTTCACTGGGAGGCTCTTCGCTTCCCTGGACCCGATCTTCCCACCTGTACGATGGTGTCATTGGTGGCTATGAGCCACCTGGTGGAAACATCTGGGGCTCCTTGAGTGACTCATCTGTGCAACATCCGGACAGTGGCCCCAGCCTGGGAAGCCCTGATGGAGAGAGGAGGGGTCCAGGCCTGTCCTGATAGGCGGCTGTTCACCCCACAAGTGGAGAAAGGGGCATGGAGACCTTGGCTCCACAGGGCGTGCACCTGACAATCTGCTGATGGTGTGTCTCCTTCAGGCATGGCTGGATCCAGGAGCCCAGCTGCTCCCAGCAGAGCCTGTGTCACTCTGCCCTTGGCTCGGCCCTTCTCCCACCTCTGTGGGGTGCCTCCAGCCCGACACCCCAGCCCTCGGCCCCAGGAGCAGATGCAGGGCCTTGCACCCAAGCCCACGGCCTGACGGGCTAGAGGTGGGGTCAGTTTGTGGGTGGTGTCCCCACAGGAGGATTCAGGGCTGTTCCTGGAACACAGGGGTAGACACTGGGCAGGGCACCAAAGATTTGTCACAAGGGCCACTCCCGCCCTCTGAGTGCGTCCCATAGGGCTGCTTCCTCCCCAGGTCCTTGGCCTCCCCAAGCCCTGGAGACACAGGCTCAGAGACACCCTCTCTTAGCAAGTGGCAGAGCCTGGACTCGTAGGCTGCAGGCTCCATCCCAACCCCTGGCCGTCTGCCCAGACCAGACCATCCCGCCCGCCTGCCGGCACCCAGGGAGGTTTACTGAGCACCTACTATGTGCAGCTCGGCTAGGAACCCAGAACACAGAGCTGTTCCTGAGGCCGGTGAATGGGTGAAGGCGCCTGGCCAGCTTTGTCTCCAGGGGATGCCACTGGCATCGCCATGGCCAGAATCAGTGGGGGACCCCGAGAGTCCCCGAGCCCCAAGCTGTGGGACTCCTGGCAGACTGCCTTTTCTCGGCTGGGGCAGTGCTGGCAAAGTGCCCAGCACGAGGCCTCTCATCAGCCCCTTCACGTCCTCCCCAGGACAAGCCTGACCAGCTTGCCCGGCCTGTCACCCTGCCCGGAGGGGACAGCGCCACCCAGCCGGCTACGTGCAGCTCCCGTAACCTCGAAACTGGAGGGGCAGCACCCCGCAGGCCCCGATTCCCGCACCGAGCTCTCCTGTCTCAGGACGGCCAAAGGATGTGTGGGGCCCTGTCCCCTCCCCTCCAGATTAAGAATTCCAAGATGGCGACAGCAGAGCAGCCAACTGAGCGTGAGCCCCACACGGCTAAGCGGCCGCGCCCTCTGAGCGATGGCCTCCCAGCCCCGGGGCACCTCCACCGTGAGCCCTGACGGCAGGCCTGGGCGAGCCTGGCCCTCGGCCGTGACGCATGCCGTCGCTAGCTGCCCTCTCCTCTCCCCTCCTGCCTCCCTTCCCCGCGGACGCAAGAGCGGGGCACCGCATCCCCAGAAGGACTCAAATGCCTGCGGTCGCTCACCGGGCCCCCCACCCCGCTGGCCAGAGCAGGAGTGGAGGCGGGGTTCTGCCGCCAGGCCCCCTCC
>NW_011889020.1:32440-35395 GCF_000151845.1 Pteropus vampyrus
GGGTGGCCTTGCGCTCCCCACCTACAGCCTGGAAACCGATGTCCAAGGCCAGAGCCGAAGGTGCAGTGAAGGTACCGGCTGCAAGGGAAGCTGAGCCCCGGCCGCAGCCCAGACCAGAGCCCTGCCCTCCTCAGGGGTACGGCGAGGCCGCCGCGTTCTCCCCAAGTCCCCGCGGCCCTGCCAGACTCCAGAGAGTCCACCTTTCCCTGGCACCACATAATCCCCTCACATTTTCTAAATTTGCTCCTCTGATTCATGCAGAGCTGGAAACGTCCACGTGACAAGTAGCAAGGTTCACTGGGAGGCTCTTCACTTCCCTGGACCCGATCTTCCCACCTGTACGATGGTGTCATTGGTGGCTACGAGCCACCTGGTGGAAACATCTGGGGCTCCTTGAGTGACTCATCTGTGCAACATCCGGACAGTGGCCCCAGCCTGGGAAGCCCTGATGGAGAGAGGAGGGGTCCAGGCCTGTCCTGATAGGCGGCTGTTCACCCCACAAGTGGAGAAAGGGGCATGGAGACCTTGGCTCCACAGGGCGTGCACCTGACAATCTGCTGATGGTGTGTCTCCTTCAGGCATGGCTGGATCCAGGAGCCCAGCTGCTCCCAGCAGAGCCTGTGTCACTCTGCCCTTGGCTCGGCCCTTCTCCCACCTCTGTGGGGTGCCTCCAGCCCGACACCCCAGCCCTCGGCCCCAGGAGCAGATGCAGGGCCTTGCACCCAAGCCCACGGCCTGACGGGCTAGAGGTGGGGTCAGTTTGTGGGTGGTGTCCCCACAGGAGGATTCAGGGCTGTTCCTGGAACACAGGGGTAGACACTGGGCAGGGCACCAAAGATTTGTCACAAGGGCCACTCCCGCCCTCTGAGTGCGTCCCATAGGGCTGCTTCCTCCCCAGGTCCTTGGCCTCCCCAAGCCCTGGAGACACAGGCTCAGAGACACCCTCTCTTAGCAAGTGGCAGAGCCTGGACTCGTAGGCTGCAGGCTCCATCCCAACCCCTGGCCGTCTGCCCAGACCAGACCATCCCGCCCGCCTGCCGGCACCCAGGGAGGTTTACTGAGCACCTACTATGTGCAGCTCGGCTAGGAACCCAGAACACAGAGCTGTTCCTGAGGCCGGTGAATGGGTGAAGGCGCCTGGCCAGCTTTGTCTCCAGGGGATGCCACTGGCATCGCCATGGCCAGAATCAGTGGGGGACCCCGAGAGTCCCCGAGCCCCAAGCTGTGGGACTCCTGGCAGACTGCCTTTTCTCGGCTGGGGCAGTGCTGGCAAAGTGCCCAGCACGAGGCCTCTCATCAGCCCCTTCACGTCCTCCCCAGGACAAGCCTGACCAGCTTGCCCGGCCTGTCACCCTGCCCGGAGGGGACAGCGCCACCCAGCCGGCTACGTGCAGCTCCCGTAACCTCGAAACTGGAGGGGCAGCACCCCGCAGGCCCCGATTCCCGCACCGAGCTCTCCTGTCTCAGGACGGCCAAAGGATGTGTGGGGCCCTGTCCCCTCCCCTCCAGATGAAGAATTCCAAGATGGCGACAGCAGAGCAGCCAACTGAGCGTGAGCCCCACACGGCTAAGCGGCCGCGCCATCTGAGCGATGGCCTCCCAGCCCCGGGGCACCTCCACCGTGAGCCCTGACGGCAGGCCTGGGCGAGCCTGGCCCTCGGCCGTGACGCATGCCGTCGCTAGCTGCCCTCTCCTCTCCCCTCCTGCCTCCCTTCCCCGCGGACGCAAGAGCGGGGCACCGCATCCCCAGAAGGACTCAAATGCCTGCGGTCGCTCACCGGGCCCCCCACCCCGCTGGCCAGAGCAGGAGTGGAGGCGGGGTTCTGCCGCCAGGCCCCCTCCTGCTGGCCTCGGCTGCTCCCAGGAAGATAAATGGGCCACGCCGCCCTAGGCCTCACCGTCCCCACTCCCCAGGCATGTTTAAACTTTGTCCCCTCCCGCCCCCGTGCCTGGCAGCTCCCCTGGCGCCGTGGCTGGCCAGCAGCTCCGCAAGTTAAATTTAACGCAGCCCAAGCTGTCTTCTCTCCTGCCCCTCCCGTCCCGCTGGTCCCCTGCACACAGATGCGCCCACACCCGTCTGCCCCACGTGAGCCCCTGGGAAGGGTGGAGAGAGAAGGACCGAGCTCCCTGGTTGCCCTAGGACCCCCGGGCCCGTGCCCGCTCACGGCGGCACCCCAGGGCCCGCTCGGTGCTGGGCCAGCAGTACCATAGGCTGCCTGCGGCGAGGGCGGCAGGGACTGTGAGCCGAAAGCTGTGCTTCGTGACTGGCGCTGCCCCTTCTTCCCAGGTGGCTACTGTGAGCCCACACCTCTTGGGGTGTCCACAGCTCTGGGCCTGCCCTGGCTGATGCTGGAGGACACCTGGGGACCACAGGCAGGCTTGGCCACAGGGCTCTGGGTGGTCTCAGGGGTCTCCCTCAGGAGAGGCCAGCAGGCAGGTCCTCTGACAAACGGCCACCCATAAACCTTTCCCCTGGGTCCTCCGTTCTATTCAGGCTGACAGTGCACTGAAATGCTTCTATCCCACTGATTCTGGCCAGTGAGATGCCAGCACAGGTGCCTGATGTATCTTCAAGGACAAATCCTCAAAAAGAGTTGACTCACCTGGTGGGGCAGCACCTCTGCCTTTGTTCTTTCTCTCCCTCCTACTTCCCGGTCGAATACATATGTGATGGCTGGAGCATAAGCAGCCATAATGGGCCGTGAGGCGACAATAGAAGGGAAGCCAGCACCAGAAGAGTGATGCAATAAGGTAAGAACTATGTCGCTGAGGATGCCTGGTACCCTACCTGCCCTGGACAGCCTAGACTTGTGTCACATGAGAGAGAAGCACATTTCTATTTTGCTGAAGCCTCTTTTATCCTGGGTTTTCTCATGTACGTATCTCTAACTAATCATAAAGGCCGGGATGCCAAATTGGCCGAAATGTCCTCCCAGCAAGGTAGGAGGCCACTCC
>NW_011889020.1:35445-37818 GCF_000151845.1 Pteropus vampyrus
CGAGGAGAGGCTGGGGCAGCCCTGTAGGAGCCCCCACGCCCAGGGAGAGAGCCTGTGGCAGGCAGAGCTGTGCCGCCCAGATGTCCCTTCCAATCAGGAGGGCACTGTGACGGTCCCCGATGCCATGCCGAGTCTGAGCGTGGAGCAGCTTCTTCACAGGCCTCTCTGGCCGGGCCGCTGAGCACGCGGGACGCGGGGCTTGGTGCTGCGAGTGACTCTTCTGGGGCCAGTCCCTGCGCCGGGGCTGCTGTGGGGTGTCCGGCCTGTGCCAGGAGTGCCCCCAGCCGGCCCCTCCTTCCTGTCCCCCGCCCCCGTGGTTTTCACAGGTGTCCCCAGTAACCTCTCGACCTTGTCCTCTGTCTTGGCATCTGCTTCCTGGAGGACCCAGTGGACATAGGCCAGCTTCCACTTTTGACACGAGGAGGCTGAGAGGGGCACGAAGACCTACAGGAGCGGGAGGCAGGTATCTGGAGGGAGCAGTGCTCCAGGCAGAGGGCCGCAGGGACAGGGGACGGGAGGTGCAGCGTGTGCACCTGTGGCTGGGGCGCAGCGGGGTGGGCAAGGGGAGGGCGGGTGTGTCCCACCCACTGTGGGAAGGGTGCGGAGCAGGAGCCTGGGAGGGTTCGGAGATTTGACAGGACTCGGTGCTGAATGCTCTGGAGGGTGAGGGCGGGAGCAGGGAGGCCAGTGGGGGGCGCTGCGATGCTCCGGGCACAGACGGTGGTGGCAGGCAGGAGCGGCGTGGAGGTGGAGGGCCCGGCCAGATCCTGGGTGTCTTCTGAAGCTGGCCGCGAGGGGTGTGAGGGAAAGACAGGGGTCAAGGAGAGGCTGACTCCACGGTTTGGGTGGAACGCCTCGGACAGTGGCATTCACAGGGGTGAGCTGTGGCATCTGCAGGGAGCGGGGTCGGGGGGCCATGGGGTGCACTGGCTCCAGAGCGCTGGCCGGTTGCCAGCGGGACACTCTGGAGGAGAGGCCTCAGGCCCCTGGAGTTGGAAGCCTGGCCCACCGCCCTGGGCTCGGAGACACGAGGTCGGGAGTTGCCAGCATCAGGCCAGCCGGACACTGTCCCATGTGCCCCGTGCGTCCTGCGCCTCCCATGCTGTCACGGGGCAGCAGACTCTGCCCCCAGCGGCTCTCGCGGTGCTAGGAAAACCTGTCTCCTTCAGCCACTGCTGTCACCACAGAGCCCCGCCCTGATCTCGCCAGGACACCCCCAGAGGACGTGGCTCGAGGACATGGCTCGCTGATGAGAAATAACGAGGGAGCCGGGCAGCCGAGCCGGCTGCTGGGCAGTGGCCCTGCCGGCCACGGCCACGGCCACGGCAGGTGTCTGGAGCTCTTGTTGGGATTCCCGGACCGCGGTGCGACTCTTCCTCTGAGCCACGAGCCAGGCTCTCTGCTTTCTTTTTCTGCAGGAGGGCACTTGAATACGGAAATGCAGATTTTTGGTGTTCTTTGTCTTTTTTTTTTTCCCTTCCGGTGACATTCTGAGCCAGCTCTGGGTGTGTCCTGGTGAGCTCAGGGCCTGGGTGCGATCGGATCGGTTCCCAGGCCGCCAATTTGGACTAAAAGCCGAGTCTGATTTCCTTGCTTTTAGGGACAAGGCTGAATTGGGCCCAGGACCCAGGTGGCAGGAAGGAGAGAGAGGACGGAACCAGGGATGCAGTTGCTGGGCTCTGGCTACAACTCAGAAAGGCCTAAGGGAAGAGAGCGTTTGCTCTTGCCCGCGGCCGAGGAGTCCGGGAGGTGGGCTTCAGGCAGCGCTGCATCCAGGAGCTCCGAGGAGAGCTGCCCCTTTCCAGCCGTCCTCCCCGTGCCTCCCTCACTCCCAGCAGGGGCTGTGTCCCTAAGACCTCGCCCTGCAGCACCGGCTGCTCTCCTGCCCCCTCGCTCACTCCCGGGCGGGGAGAGGGGACTGCCCACAGCGCCCCCGAGTTAGCCCCGTCGGCCTGGCTCCGTCATGGCGGCCGGCCTGGGAGGCAGTGCCTGAGCTTGCAGCAGCGTGGGTTGTGGGGCGGGGGCCAGCGTCATTCACCCCCCTGCCCCTGCCCTGAGGAGGGTAGAGGAAGGATGGAGGAGGCTGGCAGCCGCCCTGGGGGGTCCTGTGGGGGCCTCTGTCCCTTCCCCCAGCAGGGTCTTTGTGGGCAGTGCCCAGGAGCCTGGGCATGGTCCTGGGGGGCAGCGGGCCTGGGCGCTGAGGGCTCCGAGGGGCCCGCCAGGGAGGCCTGAAGCCCCTGCCCTCAGCCTTGCTTGGGGTGGGGGCCGAGCCATTCCTTTTCCTGGACTCCTGGCCGGCAGCTGTGGTCCTGCCCCCACCACGGCATGTCCCTGTTCTGAGCCCTCTGCCCAGTAGAGCAGGAACGCATCGTC
>NW_011889020.1:41770-50171 GCF_000151845.1 Pteropus vampyrus
ATTCTTGTGTGTTCTGGGGCGTCGCCTCCACCCTGCCCTCTCTCTCTGCTCCTGCCTCAGCCTTCACGGCCAGATCCCCTCCCAGCGGCCAGGCTGTGGTGCAGGGAAGCGTGGGGTAAACAATCGATAAGAGGGACACGTGTTTTCCTTTTGGCAGAATTTAACGGGTGCAGATCGCTCCGGTCCCGAAGCCATGGCAGAGGAGAAGAAAAAGCCCTTTGCCGCTGCTATTGATAACTCGTTTCTCTTCACGTGGTGGGTTCAACACTAAAAATACTCTCCTCCGACGACAGGGCGCCGAGCAGTCACGTTGCAAAGAAACTGGAAAGTCGCATGGGGGGGAACAGCTTGGGCCACGTGAGGGCCGGGGCCGGGCCTCAGTGGCCGGCTGCCCCCCGGCTGTCCAAGCTGCATCCAGATAGAAGAGTCCCCCCATTCCACAGAGAGCGGGGACTGTCCGCTCCGAAGGCCGGGGGCAGCGGGGAGAGGAGCGAGCCGCAGGTGGGGCTTCCCGGGTCAGCAATGCCGGGCCCCCCGCGTTCTTGGAGGCCCAGCCCTGTTGGAGCTCACGGAGCAGTTCTGGCCGCAGCAGCCGGAGACAAGAAGTCAGCCCCGGCCAGAGGGCCGCCGGGGAGGTGAGAGTGTTAGGGGGGCAGGGGGTGCGGGCAGGGCCGGCGCTCCTGCCCCGCTCTGCCTTGCGGCCCCGGGCAGGCTGCTCTGCTCTCTGAGCCCCGTCTGAATGCGGGCGGGGGGAACAGTTGCCTCTGCCTCCTCTTGGTGACATGGTAGGAAAGAGGGTGACACACGTGACTGTGCCTCCTTGGGGCAAAGGCAGGGCGCCCACTCCCACGCACCTGGGACCTCTGACCCCCACGATACCACGCCTCGCACCCACAGAGCTGCCGCCTGGGAAGCTCATGGGCCACAATGTCCACTGACTCTGATTCAGAAGGAGCTGGGGTGGAGGCTCCATCATCCCCACCTGATGCCAGGCCACCGACAGACACGGCGGCGGCGTTTGCTCTTGGGGCCAGCCTGCTCCGAGAGCCACACGTGGATGGACCCCCAGGATCCTGAGATGATCTGGGGGCTGAGCCAGGCCACGTACTCAGGACGGAGGGGACACTAGGCCGACCCCTGAACACGAGGCAGGTCATCGGTCGGTCACTCCCATGACCCATGAGCCTCTGAGGCCCCAGCTGCCGAACACCTGGGCATCCTGCTCAGGTACAGGTCATGGTCTAGGACGCGTGGGCATGTCTCGGCCTCTCTGACACGCTCCTGGGCATGGCCGGCTGCTGAGCGGCAGGACGGCACCACGCGGGGGCCACCTCCTCGCTGTGGGCTGGCGTCTGCGCTTCGCCTGCCTCGGGCTCAGTCTGCTTGCCTGGAAACTGGGAATGGGGACACGTCTCTGCTCAGCTGGCTGCTGCAAATGTGAAACCAGATGAGGCGGGGCAGTCGCAGCACTGGATGCTGTCAGCTGTCATTGTCCTTACCGCATGGCTTTGTCTCCTTTTCTGCTCCTGTCTTCCATCCCATGCCTGGGGAGCTTTGCCTCTGGAACTGGCCTCTCGATCTAGCGAAGGCCGTGAAAATGCTCCTGAGTTGGTCTCAAGGCGCCACGTGAAGGAGGTTCCTGCCTGATCCGGCTCGGGGTCCAGGAAGGAGGAAGCAGCAGCTGGGAGCCCGGCTTCTCGAATCTGTTTAATGGGGTAAACAGGTGGTCCACCGTCAGACTGGAGGCTCTCTGGACCCCAACCTCCCGTCTGGCCCCAGCTCTCCAATGCCGCCTCACCCCCAAGTTCATGACCAAGGAGTGGGCCGGTAGGTTGAGCCCCTCAGGTTCCTGTTCTTTATTTGGGGTTGGAGTCTCAGGGACTTGTCAGGGAGAGGAGCATGGAGGGCGGTGGGTTTTGGGGACCCTGAGTGGGACTTGGGCCAGGCCAGCAGGGAAGCTGTGAGCATCTCCGTGGCAACTAGCCTTATCCTTGTCCTGGCTTGGGGGCCTGCTCTTCACACCCTTCCCTCTCCTGCCAGAGTGGGTTTCCTTGCGGGTAACCATGGCAACGCCTTTGTTTCTGAGGCCTGGCCCTGCCTCCCTCCCAGTGTCTCTCTGCAGCAGAGGCTGGAGAGCTGCTTCTCAGTCACTGCACGTCTCAGGCGCCTGCTGACGGCGGCCCACCGGTGAGCTGGGCCAGCCCCAGTGTGGGGGACAACTGGCTTTCTGGTCCCAGCAAGGCAGTCTGGGCCCCACCCCTGCTACAGAGGCCCCTTCCACTCACTATGCCCTGCTGTTTACAGGGGCACTGGCGTCTGCAGCCGGCCCTTCAGGCACCATGTCCTGCTGGGGACGACCTGTGTGTCAGTCCCCCGCTGCTGGAAATGGGGAAACGCGTTCTGAGGAGGGAGTGCAGAGGCCCAGGGGGGCTGGGTGGCGGTGAGCGGGACCTCCAGAGTGTGCTCTGTGATGGGGGGGATCGGTCAGTACTCACTGGTGCCTCCTCACTGGCTTAAGCAGAAAGGAAAATGCCTGTAACTGAAAAGCCTAGGAACACACTTGCCCAAGCAAGGTGCGGCTGGCTCCAGGCTTTCCTCTAGGCTGGCTTCATCCCCCTCATGGTGACAAGATGCCATCGGTAGCCCTAGACTTACATCTCTCCGTCACCTAGCCCAGTTCTGGGGGGGGGGCGCGTCTGCGAGCAGATGGGAGAGTTACTTGACCCCCATCCTTCTGGCCTGAGCTGACCCCCAGGAAAAGTCCCAGGGCCACCCTTATTAGCAGGACAGGGTCACCTGCTCACCCCCGAGCAGCCCAGTCCGTGCTACTCCACCCACCCCAAACCAGACCCGTGACTCAGACGGGATAAGGGTGGGAGACACCTGGTTCGCAAAGGAACATCTTGGCGCTCACAGGCTCAGAGAGGTTAACTGGCTCAAGGCCACGCGGCTGGTGCGGATGCAAGCTCGGGGTCTGAGGCCAGAGCTTCTGGGCTTAACCACGGAGCCACTGCAGGTCAGTGGGATCCCCGAAAGGTTCTTAACAGGGGCGAGAAAGGTCAGGGAGGGTAAATTGGTTCCGCGTTTCGGTGAGCGGAGAGAGGCGAGACAGGGAGGACAGGCGGTGGGGAGCCCTGCAAGATGCGTGAGCTGAGGTGGGCAGATGCGGGAGGGCGACTGCCGCCTCCGCTCGCCTCCGCCCGCCCCCGCCCGCCCCCGGGGGTTTCCGGCCGCCGGCGCAGGGCCACCTGCCCGCGGAGCGGCCGCGCCCCAGCCACCCGCCTCTGTTTGTAGCAGCCGCGCCCCTTCCTCTCGCCCGCCCGCCCCTTTCGGGTCTGTATCTGCATAACCCCGCCTCCCCATGCTATGATTGGCTGATTACATCGTCACTCCTCCGCGTGGGCGGGACTCCCGAGGGGCAGGGATGGGCCGCTCTGACGAGATGATTAGCATAGTCCCGCCTTCCAGCGCGGCGCTCGGGCGGGGCGCTGATTGGGCAGGCGGCAGTCGACGCGACGGCGCGGGGCGCCGCGAGTGGCTGGTGCTGGCTGTCAGTCGGTAGGGCGGCCGGCCGCACTTCCGCCTCGGTGTCAGTGGGTCGCGGGCCTGCGGGGTGGGGGCGGGGCGAGCAGCGAGGCCTGCTGGGCGCCCGAGGGACCGCCGTCCAGGTGAGTGACCCCAGCTCGGACCCCCGCCCCGGACCCCGCGTCGCCGGGAACGGCTCCCGGCCTGGGACGGGCGGGCAGGCCTGGGCCGCGGGCGGCCGGCCGGGAGGTCGGACCCGCGGAGCCGGAGCCCAGCGCCCCCCGCCCGGCGACCAGGCCCCAGCCGACCCCGACGCGACCCCTGCCCGGCGGCCTCGGCCCAGGAGTCCCGGCCCCCAGGAGACTTGGGAAGAAAGTTGGCGGTGGCCGGCGGCGGGGGCGGCGGGCCTGGGTCCCGGGTGGTCGCCGGGCAACTGCGGCCCTGGAGCCGGACCTGCCGCCGCACCCGGAAGTCGGGTTTGGGGTGAACACGGAGGCCGGGGCGCCTGCCAGTCCGTCAGCCGTCAGGGGTCATCAAGAGTGGGCTCGCCGGGCAGGGGGGCGTGTATTTAAGGTCTCTGGCGTCCGTGATGGCCAGCAGGGAAGGGCCCGGCGTGAAAAGTGGGTCTTGGGGCTGGCGATCCAGCCCCTCCCCTCCCGGGGCGACCACCTGTGGGGTTCTCGCAGTCGGAAGGTTCACGCCCGTACCCACCGCACCCTGCTTTGTTTTATCTTTTATTTGCCAGCCTTAGCAGACGGCAGTCACTGCTGGGAACCCTTCGCCTAATCCGTGTGTTAGATAAATTAGATACGCAGTCAGATTTTGAAAGGTTCCTTCCTCCTCCACAGTTACATTTCAGTCGTCAGAATAAGTCTTTGGATGTATTCTCTTGATTATTGGCTTTATGAGTCTGTAAGCCCAGACTGAGACTGCAGGTAATCATAAATCAGATTTCTCGGTGTGTGCGGGAGAAGCAGCCAGGAGGTGTGACATCTGGGCACCTCTGAGAGTGGGGGTCACCTCCCAAGAAGCTGCGCTTGTGTTAGGGGTGTTTCTCCCGAGCGGTCAGTCTGGGACACGCTGTGACGGGGAGCCGGCAGCTCTTGCTTCAGTCCCTTTTCCGGGACCGCTTGCGAACATCTGGAGATGGGTGTCGTTCAGTTCGGTCCAGCAGACACTTCTGGAACGGCCACTGTGCCCCCGGCTGCTTGCTGCGCGATCTCGCCAGCCCCCTGGAGATGTTGCGGGGACACAGCTAGAGAGCAGAGGTGTCCTCGGTGCTCCTCGCTGCAGCGCCAAGCAGAAGGCCCTTCCTGACTGTGCGGTGGCTTCGGTTCCTTCCTCTGTGACAGGCCCCGTGTACCTGGCAGTGCTGACCAGGGGAGTGGATGAAGCGGCTGTGCCCCGCGCACAGCCGGCGGTCCAGACGGTTAGTTCCCTTCCGCTTGCCGGGAGCAGGAACCTTCCTTGCCCCACTTCCTCCTTGTCCAGCACGGGGCCTGCTATGGTGTCGTCATTTAAAACGCTGAGTAAGTGGGCGTCGGAATGTCCTCGGTGGAACCTACCTTTCCTGTTTGCTCATGTTTTCTTCCGTTAACACCAGCCCTTACCTACGGGGCGATCCCGTAGCAGGTGTTCCTGGACGGCCATGAGCGCGTGGTCATTGCTGTTCACGCCACCTACAAGACCAGCACGTACGTGATCCTTAGTTGGTCACGTGGACGCTGAGGGACAGCGAGGTCAAGTAACTTGCTCTAGGCCACACCGTGGTGAATGGAGCAGGGAGGCTGTGTGGCCGTGGCACTCACGCTCGTGAATGCCTCTCAGCGCTGCCCTTTGAAGCCAGCCTTTCTGTTCCCATGGTCCCCTCAGCACTGCTTAGAGCATTCTGATGGCACCGCCTTGCCAAGCCTCAGAACTTGGCTTTTGCAGCATGTATAATGTTTATAAGACCGTCTCATTTCTCCTGAGGTAAGGTAATTCTTACCGGGCTAGCCCAGACTTGGCTGAAACTCCCCGCCTGCCGCCCCTGCTGCGGTTGGTGGCAAAGTTCTTGCCGGGCCCTGCGTGAAGGGGCGCCAGCATGCGCCTGATCGTAAGGGACGCGGCTGCCGCTTGGAACTCGCTCTGGGCACGGGCGGTGTGGTCGCGCCGGCTGCCTCGCCTCCTGCCACGCGGGGCCATACCCAGTTGTGTAACATTCCCGTGAGCTGGGATGTTTCGGGGTGCCGCGACTTTCGTCTCGGTTCCTAACCCTTGCCCGCCAGGGAACACCGGCGAATGTGTCTGGGTACGGACTTCAAGTTGCTCAGCGTTCGAAATTTTATTACATTCAGCTAATTACAAAAGTAACATTTCTTTCTTTGGTGGGGACATTTTGGAAACATTCTGCAGAGTCTCATACCGTCTTTAAGTGGAGTTAGCTGCCTCTCGCAAATGACCGCCTGGGTGTCCCTGTGAGGGGCCGAGGCCTCGTCTTCCCCGAGGAGTTTGGCCGTGGCAGGTGGAAGGCACAGAGGGCCAAAGCAGCGGCGGTGGCCTCAAGGGGCTGATGGGCTCCACCTGAGACTTTGAGGAGCTTTCTGCAGCTGGCGGGGGGGCCCCGGGCCTGGCCCTCTCTCCCGCTCAGGCACAAGACAGTGCTTACGTGCCCTTGCCCCCAGGGCCTGTGCCTGTTAGGTGGCTTAGTGCAAGGAGCACACGTGACGGAAATGTGACAGAGCATGTCTGGAGCGGTGCTAGGTGCTCAGTGCACCCTCGGCCCCGACACCCGGGACCTGGGTGCTCAGTGCACCCTCAGCCCTGACACCTGGGACCTGGGTGCTCAGTGCACCTTCGGCCTCGATACCCGGGAGCATGGAAACTGACCCCACTCGACAGTGTCACACAGGCATGAACAACTGCAATCTAGAAGTGAAGCCGAGGGACGCTTCCGTAGGCAGATTTGCATTCCGCTGAAAAGTTTCAGTAATACTTCTAAATTGACTATTCGGGTGAGCTCGTACTTATGAAAAGGCCCCCAAACTTGTGAGGATTCGCAGTCCCTCAGCCGAGGGCCGAGGACGGCATGCAGATGGCCGGGCGCGGGCTTCGTCCCCTGATCATTGCTCTGCTCCCCGTTTGAAGAACAGTTGCACTCCCCGTCGAAGGCGAGGCTTGATTCTGAAGCTTGGTGCACTCCAAGGTGATTGCAGCTACTGAGACAGAAGCAAGCTAGCATTTGAACGTGACTGATTATTAAGAAATATTTAAGTCCTAACAATTAATATTTTAGGTTCTAGTTTGACACTTTAAGTGCCGTTTCCACACTGAAATGGACCTGTTCGTGTCTTTCCCCAAATCGGTTGTGTTGTTCTGTTTTTAAATAAAAATTACTCTTCTAATAATGATTACTTATTGACCTACTCTTCGTCGATGGGTGTTAGTTTTATACGTGTTTCTTCTCGTTTATGTTGCTTATGAGATCGTTTTGCTTCTTTGCTTAGACATACTTGCGATTGATTTCAGGACCGATGACGGGGTATTTGAAAAATGTTTCTAACCCGCGCAGCTTCTGCAAGCTGAGTGCACCAACACGTTTTTCCCTTAGATCTCCACGACCTATTGGACTTTTACCAAAAAAAAAGAAAAAAAGCTCGTGGCGTGTGGCCACTCGCAGTGACATCGGGCGGGCGCGATGATTCAGTGAGGGGACCGTGGCCCGGGCGGCGAGGGAGCCCGCTGCTGCAGGATGGACGGGGACGAGGAGTTCTTCGATGCCGTCACAGGTGAGCGGACGGAGGACCCGGCCAGTCCGGTCCAGCTTGGTCTCACGCGTAGGTGAGGTGAGGACGGCTCAGGAAAGCCACCCAGGAGGGAGCTGTGACCTGTCCCCAGGCCCCCGCCCAGATTTGGGCCGGAAGCTCCACTTTGGACCTCCGGAGATAACAAGAGAAGGCAGCTGGGTCTTTAGTCTTCAAAATACTCGAAGTTCAGTTACTTTTTGTTTTTCCTATGGCCGTTTTTAGCAGGCCTGCAGCCTGTGGCTGAGCAGACGCTCGTGCGTGAGGAAGGATGGGCTGGCCTGGGCGAGTCATGTGCTTTGAGTGGCCCCTCGCTAAGCTGGAAGGACACCCCGGGACAAGGGAGGCACTCCCCATGCCCCCCCGCCCCGTTGACGTCCAGAATGCCGTTTTGTTGTTTCTTTGAGGGTGCTTGTGGGCAGAAAGGGCTTCAGGAGACACCGTGGTCCCCAGCGGAGCGGGCTGGAGGTAGCAGCTCCGAAGTCCCGTGTGGCCTCTCCACGCACAGCTGGGGGGAGGCACAGCCGCAGTCACTGCTGAAATGACCGGCGTGCTGCCGGCACAGCGGGCGGCCCCTTGCTGATGGCTGTCACTGTCCCCCTGGACGTGCCTCGCCGTCTCCTGGAGCCCTGTCAGCGGCTCTCAGGGGCGGCGGTCATGCACCAGCCGAGCTGCCCCCCAAAGGCAGTCATGGCCGCGATGGACAGGCAGGCCCGTTACTGACTTGCTCTCGTCGGAAACCCAGGAGAGGGGTCGCTGAATGCCATGGTGTCTGGTGGCCGGCATGCCCTGTGGACGTGCCCCAGAGCGTGTCCGTGCTGACCTGCTCACACCTCATCCTCACTGGCAGCGAGCGCCCCTCAGTGGGGCGGTCAGGGAACTGCCACGCACCCCGTCCTAGCCCGCAGAGCGCGGCCCCGGGGTGCCCATCCCGTGCAGAGCTCCCCCCGCCCCGGGAGCCAGTGTGACCAGGACCCCTGGACAGCCCCGAGCTCGCCCGGGGATATTTCCCAGACAGGCCTGGAGCCCCACGCGGTGCCACATCTGGGCGGACGTGTTCCCTCCTCTCTGCACGCCGCAGTGCTCTGCGCCCA
>NW_011889020.1:51391-53874 GCF_000151845.1 Pteropus vampyrus
GGTCCAGGAGGACGTACCCGGCTGTGTCTCACACAAGTCCGAAATAGTTCACTTTCCACAGTTTTCCAGGTCGCAGAGTGCTCCTTTAGTTAAAGCAGTCGCTCCCACCATGGTGTCATGGGACCCATGGAGCCCGGCAGTTGCAAAGCACAGTGTCCTTGTGCCTGAGGGGCCAGTTCAGCTGGGCGGCCTGGGCACAAGATGCAGACGTGAGCACAGAGCATGCTGCCGCCTGAAGACAGGTCTGAGGATGGTCAGGTGGCCCCGAGGGCGTGGGACAGTGACTGAGGCTGGAGAAGCCGTGTCCGCAGCCCCAAGGCTGGACCTCAGGCGACAGGCCATTGGGCCTGTACAGAACTGAGAGGGTTTGACATTTGGGCCGGAGTGGGTGTCCCCCCAGAAAGGCCCCTGAGCGGGCCCCTGCCTCTGCGTCTGCCTTTAGCTCTCGGGAAGCAGGTTCATTATCTATTCCGATCGTGTCCGTCAACAACAATCTGGAGCTTCGGGTCTCCTGCTCGCACGGGATTCTCGGAGGCTTTTATCTTCCGAACGCCGCGAAAATTACCATTCTGCTTGTCTCGTGCAGGCTTTGATTCCGATAAGTCTCCTGGGGGATTTTCAGAGGCAAATCCCAGAGTCACCACAGTGGTCCACACGGGCGCCAGCACGTGCAACGGGGCCGGAAAAGCTGGGGAGAGGCCCCCTCAAGAGAACGGGGTGCAGAGGCGCAGGTACGTCGTCCGGCACGGTGTGTCAGTCTCCTGGGTCTCTGTGTGGCCCCAGCACGCGGACGCCCCTTCAGCTCCGTCCCGAGTGGCGCCTGGAGACCAGGCTGGGCCTGTTTGCGGCCCCCGACCAGCGGGGCGCCCGCCTGGGTGGACCTGTCACCCCTGGGCGTCTTGGAGGGGCGCTGGGCGCAGCAAGGCCACCTTTCTTCCTCCTGGCCCAGCATTTCACTGTCTGACAGCCGTGACCCGAGTTCACCCACAGAAGCGAGATCGCAGGTGACACGTCACGGGCAGAGTGGCGCCCGGCCTCGGCCCGCCCACGCCAGTTTACATTCCAGCCCCAGGAAGCGTCCAGCTTCACCCCGACCTGCCCTGAGCCTCAGACCCAAATGCCTCCCCGATGTCCCCACGTCCCCGTGCGGAGGACCCTCGCCTTTGTTCACTTGCTCGGCATGTTGTCGCACATCCTGTGTGCTCAGGTGGCCTGGCCACCCGCAGGCCGGGCGCCCCCTGGCGAGACCTCCTCTGCACCCCGTGACTCTGGGCCACAGCCAGACATTGCTTGTCAGCCCTCGTGCTGCCCCCGGCATCCCCGCCCTGTCACCCAGCTCTGGCGCACTGGCCTCTTCAGACCTGCCTCGGGTCCCTTCAGCTCTCCTGCCTCCTCTGTCTCAGCCCAGTCCAGCCCACGCCAGTCTCCCGTGCCCCCGGCAGTCCCCCCGGAGCTGTCTGCAGCCCCCCGTCTTGCCGCGGACGGAGTCATTTGTTCAGAGGACAGGTCTAGCTCCTCAGTTTGAAGTCTCGGAGAGATGCCCGTGTGGCCTGAGTAACCGCTAGCTCGCCCCCCGTCCCCTCTCAGAGCTCTCGGTCTGGACAGTGCCCTCCAAGGTCGCTCTCCTCAGGGGACGAGGGCCGGCACCCCCTCCTCCTGCCTGGCCTTCCCGCTGTCTGGTCCCAGCCCGGCCTTTCCCACGCTGGGCTCTGTCTCCCACGCCCTCTCCTCCTCCAGCTCTGTAGCGCCTACTCCCCGCTCCTGTCTCCTGCCCCCCTTGTCCCCCGCAGTGTGCCCGCCACACGGTGGCCGCTCCCCAGTGTCCACAAGGCCCGACGAGGTCGGGGGTGCAGCCAGGTGGGGCCATGTGAACGCCAGCCCCTTCCCACGCTGTCTCCCGCCGCCCACTCTCCTCTCCCTGTCGTCCCCCAAAATAACCCACGTGCCCTGACCCAGCGGCCCTGGCGTGACTCCTGGGGGAGAGCTCAGGGTCCCGCCTGGGCGAGGACGGGTGCTGTCACCATTCTGAAGACTAGGTGCTGAGGGGAGGTGGCTGGGTCACGGTCCCCCGTTGCAAATGCAGAGACCCGTTGAGAGCTGCTGACAGGAAGCGAGTGCCACAGAGAGCTGGGCTGGCTTCTGGGGTGCGAGGCAGGGAGTCAAGGGCCCGGGTGGCCCTCCCGGCCCACGCTGCACCCCGGCCAACTGGCCCATTGTCCTCAGTGTGCACGGGTCCAGCGCGCCCCCCGAAACCTGGACTTACACCCCCTCAGGTGGCCCACACCCCTGGGCGGAGCCAGTGTCATCCCAGCCAAATTCCCAGGAAGGAGACCGGGGCCCCCCCGGGCCAGGGGTCCCCTGACCCTGTGGACGGTGGACGCGGTGCCCCGGTGCAGACGTGACCGCGGGGCTCCCCGTCGCAGCTGGCGGGGAGTCTGCCCGAGACGGTGTGTGCTGTGGGAAACACACACACTTTTAAAGGG
>NW_011889020.1:53924-56082 GCF_000151845.1 Pteropus vampyrus
CACAGAGAGCTGGGCTGGCTTCTGGGGTGCGAGGCAGGGAGTCAAGGGCCCGGGTGGCCCTCCCGGCCCACGCTGCACCCCGGCCAACTGGCCCACTGTCCTCTGTGCACGGGTCCAGCGCGCCCCCCGAAACCTGGACTTACAGTCCCCTCAGGTGGCCCACACCCCTGGGCGGAGCCAGTGTCATCCCAGCCAAATTCCCAGGAAGGAGACCGGGGACCCCCTTGGGCCAGGGGTCCCCTGACCCTGTGGACTGTGGACGCGGTGCAGACGTGACCGCGGGGCTCCCCGTCGCAGCTGGCGGGGAGTCTGCCCGAGACGGTGTGTGCTGTGGGAAACACACACACTTTTAAAGGGGTGGGACAGCCGGTGTTGGAAAGTTTTCTTCACGTGGTTCCCTCGGTGTCCTTGTGGCTCTGCCTCTGTCCGTGGTCCTGCTGTGCTGCGGGCAGCCGGCACCCTCTGTCCCAACTCTGCGGGAGGAGAGGCGTCTCTGGGGGCATGGTCGTGACTTCCCCGGAGGCCCTCTAAAAAGCCGATGCAGAAGGCGTCCGCTGGGACTTCCCCGGCCGGCTGGTCCCCGGCCGTGGCAGGGCAGAGAGTTGCTGCCTGTAGGAAGGACGATTAGAAGAGAGCGGCCGTCAGTCGTACGTGAACGCGCGGGGTTAACGGACGCCTGTCCCCGGTCACTGCTTCCAGGACCTCACTGCCGGCCCCGATGTCCACCAGGAGCGACTTCAGCGTGTGGAGCATCCTGAAGCGCTGCATCGGCCTGGTGAGTGCGGCGGGCCCGGCCTCAGTCGCCGCCGCCGTGGGCGGCCCTGGGCTCCCGCGCCCCGCTGGCCACAAACAGCACGAAGGGAAGGCAGTGGGTGAAAGGCACGCGTCACGAGGGGGGCGGGCAGAGCCCAGGTACGCGCGGCCAGCAGGACACGGCTGTCGGTAGGACTTGGCGTAAGCAGCGTCCCACGGGTCACGTGTCCCTCGGTGTTCCGGGACGTGCGCCTCGTCAGCTGGCTCTGATGATCGGCATCAGACGGAGGGACTTCATGGGGTTCCGGGGCACACACCGGGGTGAGCCCCAGGCAGGCTGCAGGACCGGGGCTTGTGTCCCAGCCCAGGCACGTGGCGCTTGGGCACTGGGCGCCTGTAACCGGCCGTGGGCGGGGCTTCCTCCTCGCCTCTCTCTCGAGTGCGAGTGTCCTTGCTGTGCCTCCCGGGGGACAGCAGTCCCCGGAGGAGGACTCTGAGAGACAACCGCAGTCCGTCCTCCTGCTTTGGAGGTCACACAGTGCTTCGATGGCAGCAGGCGCCCACTGCGTCACACGTCCAGTGTCCTGAGCCTGGTGCTCGGTTTTGTCTGGGTGGGGCTTGTTTGTCTCCGTCCGTCAGACCTTTGCTGCTCTCCCGAACTCGAGAGCCACCGAGGCCCAGAGCCCAGACCACTCTGCATGGCGTGCACGTGGAGCCGCACGGGCTCTGTCACTCCCACCCCTCCCCTGGGCCCTCCCCTTCCTCCAGCGCCAGTGCCTGATTCGGTCTCTCTCAAGCTTTCAAATGACGCGTCTGGTCCGCTAGCATCGCCCAGCGTGACTGGCATAATCAGCTATTTGTCTAGTTTCGTTCTGTCTTTGAGTCACGGAGTCAAACCTGTTTGACATGTGCCAGCACAAGCTGTTCCGTCTGGGCCTGTGGTGGCCTCTCAGTGGCCCGTGACCCTTTGCGAAAGACGCTCCAGCTCATGCTGCAGCTTTGTTGTCCCGGACCTGCGGTCAGTCACTTGACCAGGGAGAGCACGGGCTCAGGACCACAGCCAGGCCCCAGGGGGGCGAGTGGGTTGGTCTTGATTCCAGGTCTTTTCAGGGGAGACAGTCAGGACCCGTGTTTTGATTTGTTTCGATGATGCTTCAGATTGAGGCCGACGGGGTTCATCAGGCCTCTCTGTCTTGCGCGTGTGTCTCTTCTGCCCCCGACAGCCACAGTCGTTAACACTGCGGGCAATGGATATAGACCAGCACGGGGCCGGTGACCCGCACTTTATCCCACGTGCTCGGAGGGTGCCTGGGTGGCTCCTCTGGGTGGCCGTGCCCGCGGGATCCTACAGGCTCCTTTCTTTCATTGATTCCTGATGTCAGTGTGGAGATTGCGTTTCTAAATT
>NW_011889020.1:56132-58029 GCF_000151845.1 Pteropus vampyrus
GCGTGCACGTGGAGCCGCACGGGCTCTGTCACTCCCACCCCTCCCCTGGGCCCTCCCCTTCCTCCAGCGCCAGTGCCTGATTCGGTCTCTCTCAAGCTTTCAAATGACGCGTCTGGTCCGCTAGCATCGCCCAGCGTGACTGGCATAATCAGCTATTTGCCTAGTTTCGTTCTGTCTTTGAGTCACGGAGTCAAACCTGTTTGACATGTGCCAGCACAAGCTGTTCCGTCTGGGCCTGTGGTGGCCTCTCAGTGGCCCGTGACCCTTTGCGAAAGACGCTCCAGCTCATGCTGCAGCTTTGTTGTCCCGGACCTGCGGTCAGTCACTTGACCAGGGAGAGCACGGGCTCAGGACCACAGCCAGGCCCCAGGGGGGCGAGTGGGTTGGTCTTGATTCCAGGTCTTTTCAGGGGAGACAGTCAGGACCCGTGTTTTGATTTGTTTCGACGATGCTTCAGATTGAGGCCGACGGGGTTCATCAGGCCTCTCTGTCTTGCGCGTGTGTCTCTTCTGCCCCCGACAGCCACAGTCGTTAACACTGCGGGCAATGGATATAGACCAGCACGGGGCCGGTGACCCGCACTTTATCCCACGTGCTCGGAGGGTGCCTGGGTGGCTCCTCTGGGTGGCCGTGCCCGCGGGATCCTACAGGCTCCTTTCTTTCATTGATTCCTGATGTCAGTGTGGAGATTGCGTTTCTAAATTTAGTTTTGTTTTAGAATTGTAAGTCCAAAGTCCAGTCTGTCAAACGAGGTGTATTCCGTGCATGCGTTCAGCTTCCTGTCTCTGTCCCCTGCCTGCACTGCCCCTTCCCCTGGAGGCAGCCCTTACGGCGTCTGTGATCCCTTCCCACACACCATGAGGTCGGCCGCGCGTCTCCCCCCGTTCCCGCAGAGGAACGGCCGGCCCCTGCCCCCCCGCCTCGCCCCTCGTGGCTGCGCCTCATCTTTTGGTCTCTGCATTGTGCCACCGCCTCTGGCAGCCCCGCGGTTTACTGGTGCCCCTGTTTTGGGGCGTTTAGGTCATTTCTAGCCTTTTGCCATGTGTTTGCCAGAGATCTGTGGGGTGTCGTGGCTCCTGGGCCCCAGGATAAGTGTGTGTGCAGTTCTGATGGGGTGAATTTCCGGGGTGGGGGGCTGCAGCACTTGGACCCCGGGCAGGTGTGTGGGGAGCAGGCGAGCTGGGGAATGGCCGCGTTGCGCCGTGCAGACCAGTACCCTTCCCACGCCTGGGCCACCCTCCCCCAACCCTCCCGCCCTCGCCTGTCACCGCCCGTCTTTCCTTCACGTCCTGCCCTGTGCAGCCGGCTGCTTCCTGGAACGGCCTCCGCCCTGTCTAAGTCAGCCAGAACGCCCCGCACCGGCGCACACACGGCCCTGTGGCACTGTCCCTTCCTGTCCCCCGTAGCACCTTCCTGGCGTCTCCCCCGCACTGCTCGCTTTGCCTGTTTGGTCCCTGAGAGCAGGTAGCAGAGCGAGACACCTTTGCTGACTTTGAGAGGCCTTTGGGCAAAGCCACATGGGGCCATCTTATGGGAGGTTCCCCTTGCCAGGCTAAGAAGTTTCGAGGCACCCTGGAGGTGAGGGGAAACTGACTTTTGAATGATGCTTTGGGACCACTGATCGGGAAGTGGCTTGAAGGGCCCGTGGGCGTGGCCGGTCTGGGAGCTCCTGTTGTCTCGATGTGTGACGGGGTTCCGGTGGGCGGTGGGCGTGGACGAGGAAGTGGAGGACAGACAGAGCGGGGCTCAGAGGGTGGGGCGCGAGGGCCGTGCTTCCCCCCGGGCCAGCTCCCCCCAAGGGAGACTTCAGATCTTGTCCAGGGGGGCAGTCTGCCGCTCCAAGCAGTAACCCTGAGGGCGGGCGGGCGGGGGCTGCGGTGTCTGGGGAAGGCGCAGT
>NW_011889020.1:58079-60327 GCF_000151845.1 Pteropus vampyrus
CTTATGGGAGGTTCCCCTTGCCAGGCTAAGAAGTTTCGAGGCACCCTGGAGGTGAGGGGAAACTGACTTTTGAATGATGCTTTGGGACCACTGAAGGGCCCGTGGGCGTGGCCGGTCTGGGAGCTCCTGTTGTCTCGATGTGTGATGGGGTTCCGGTGGGCGGTGGGCGTGGACGAGGAAGTGGAGGACAGACAGAGCGGGGCTCAGAGGGTGGGGCGCGAGGGCCATGCTTCCCCCCGGGCCAGCTCCCCCCAAGGAGGACTTCAGATCTTGTCCAGGGGGGCAGTCTGCCGCTCCAAGCAGTAACCCTGAGGGCGGGCGGGCGGGGGCTGCGGTGTCTGGGGAAGGCGCAGTGACCGTCCTTGCCGGCCGTGCAGGAGCTGTCCAAGATCACCATGCCCATCGCCTTCAACGAGCCCCTGAGCTTCCTGCAGCGCATCACGGAGTACATGGAGCACGTGCACCTTGTCCACAGGGCCTGCCGCCTGCCCCAGCCCCTGGAGAGGATGCAGGTGGGTGCCAGGCCGTAGCTCCGGGTGGACGAGACCACATCCGACTGTCTGGTCACGTCGCGGTGGGGACCGGCACTTCCCTAGTGGGCGTCTGGGTGGAGGGCCGGCGTTGGGTGCCGTCCCGCCCGGTGGCCCTGCCTGCCCCGCCCCCCGCACCCCCCCCCCCCCCACCTGCCCTGCGTGGAGAGCGGCTCACAGCCTGGGCATCGTCCGCAGTGCGTGGCTGCCTTCGCGGTGTCGGCGGTGGCGTCCCAGTGGGAGAGGACCGGCAAGCCCTTCAACCCGCTCCTGGGGGAGACGTATGAGCTTGTCAGGTGAGGCGGCCACGCCGCGTGACGGGGGCCCCTGGGAGTGGGCCCTGCACACGAGGGCATTCGCCGCGTGGCCCGGACCACCCCGGGCGAGGAGACGGTGCACGTAGGACGGTCAAACCCTAGTGACGAGAACAGTCACAGAGGGCGGGGTCGGTTCTGGGCGGGGAGACGCGGGCCGGTGGCCTCGAGCCGGAGTGGAAACAGGTCAGGCAAGCACGCTCGCCAGCCGGAGCCCGCAGAGGGCAGGCCACCTGGCGGGGACAGTGGCTGGGAGGAGGGCTCTGCTCCTGGCCTCCACTGCCACGTGTGGGCAGGGCAGTGACCAGGCCACTCCTTACCGCGGGTGTGACTGAAGCCCTGCCGGTGGCGTTTCTCACAGGCAGCTTCAGCAGCCCCTCCTGCTCCCCGCCTGTCCCCAGCATCCAGCCTGGTCCCGGCGCCCAGCACACACACCTGGGCCTGGCCCGGGGCAGGCCGGCCGTGTGCGGTGCTGTCCGCTGGCCACACCGCCTCAGAGGCACCCCCAGGGCAGCAGGCGACAGGCTCATAGACGTTTCTGTGGCTGCCCCGTCATCAGGCAGGTCACCGAGTGAGCACAGCCTGGGCCTGGGCTCCAGGAGGGTTTGGTGACACCCATGGTAACTTTTCTGCCACCTGGGTCCTGTCGGCCTGTTGTAGTAAATAAAAGTTTGTTTCTAATTCCAAGAACTTTTCTCTTGAGGGTGCACAAAACTCAGGCAAGGGAGAGGGGCGAGTCAGACGTGGTCCCAGGGGAGGCAGCCGGCCGTAGCCTTCCGGTCCTCTCCCGCGTGTGCGTGTGTGTGCATGTGTGCGTGTGTGCATGTGCATGTGCGTGTGTGCATGTGCACGTGCGTGAATGCGTGTGTGCGTGAGTGCGCATGCGTGCGTGCGCATGCGTGCGTGTGTGCTCATGTGCGCATGCATGTATGTGTGTGTGTGCGTGCGCGTGCGTGCGTGTGTGTGCGCATGTGCGTGTGAGCGCGTTTACATAATGCGACGTTGTTCGTCTGTAGCCTTTCCGTGTACCGTGAGGCCACGTTTGCCCCCGCGATGCTGACAGCTCTCTGCCAGTCGCGGCCCTTCGCTGATGCCCAGACACAGGTTCCCATTTTGCGCTCCTGCCAGTCGCAATTCGATTTGCACCAGTTTTTCTCTCTTTGATAAAGTACAATAACGGTGTGTCCTGTGGTCAGGGGCATCTCGGGTTCCAAGGAGAGTCGTTTTCTTGACGTGTCTGACCCCGGCGCTTGACCTTAGTTGACATGTGTCAGGGCGACCGGGGTGGCGTCTGGAATGTTGGTGTGCTTACACACTCCTCGGGCGCGTGGGGCGGCAGGCGCGTGCGGGAGCGTGGCAGCTCCGGCGTCAGATCCTCTGGGGGCGGAACCGTGCCTTTGGGGA
>NW_011889020.1:61907-64287 GCF_000151845.1 Pteropus vampyrus
AGTTCTGGAACAATTGAAAAATGACATTTTTGTTGAAAAAGAGAGTGTACTAAAGATCCTATTTCCTGGCCAGAAATACCCTAGGGCGTCAGACATCCTATTGCAGAGCCCCCAGGAGCCTCAGGAGGCTCGGAAGGAACCCCCTTCAGAAAGGCTGGAAAGGCATCAGTCTTGGTTACTGGGCAGTGGTGTCCCTTGAGACTCAGGTGACAGGCCGGTATTGGGGGTCTCTAAGTCACAGGCTCTGGGAGACGCTTGCAGGCTCTCTCGGCACGTGCTCGGGGGGTCCCGTGGAGGTGGCGTGTGCGTGTGTGTGCGCCGTCTGTTAGCACGCGCACCGCCAGAGCGTGTGTGGCCGGCAGCGTGGCATGGCTCCCGGTCCCCAGCGCCTCTCCCAGACCCCGGGCCCCTGTCACGCGCTCGTGCCCGCCGGGCTGCGGGGCCGAGCGTTGCCGGTTCGCAGTCGCTCACACGGCCCTCCCTCTCGGCTTTGTACCCAGGGAAGACTTGGGGTTCCGATTCATATGCGAGCAGGTCAGCCACCACCCACCCGTCAGCGCCTTCCACTCCGAGGGCCTGCAGCAGGACTTCCTGTTCCACGGCTCCATCTACCCCAAGCTGCGCTTCTGGGGCAAGAGCGTGGAGGCCGAGCCCCGTGGCACCATCACGCTGGAGCTGCTCCGGTGAGCGCCGCCGTCCCTGCCCCCATCCTGTCCCCATCCTGTCCCCATCCTGTCCCCGTCCCTGTCCCCATCCTGTCCCCATCCTGTCCCCATCCTGCCCCCATCCTGTCCCCATCCTGTCCCCGTCCCTGTCCCCGTCCCGTCCCCACCAGGGAGGCGTCCTCGTTGGGGGCCAGCTCGAGCCCCAGCAGGCGGCAGGCAGGGTGGGGCCGGCCGCGTCCCTAGAGGAGCCCCCACTAGAGTGGCACTGGCCCCCTTCAGAACTGGGGATGCCAGGGGAGAAGCCACCAAGGGGGAGCCACATTGTTTTTGGTGACGTGATCTCAGACGTGACCCAGCCGTACCCCTCCCCCACGCGTGTGCTGTCGGTCACGCAGACTGACCCTGGCCGAGTATGGGAGGGTCTGCACCCCGCGGGTGAGGGACGCGGAGGGGCCGTCCTCCAGTCACCCCGCCCGGCTCAGCGCTGCCCCTTCTGCGTCGGTCAGACACCGCGAAGCAGAGGCGGCGTCCCTCGCAGCGGATCTGAGGCGTGAGGCCGGCTGGCGTGGGAGACAGCGGCCCAGCCTGGTGGTCAGGGGTCCACGAGGACTGGGGGACAGTCTCCCCGCAGTCCTGCCCTGCGTCCTGGTGCGGGCAAGGTCACCTCTGGGAAGCATGCCTGTCCCGGAGGCCTTTGCTTTCCTGGGGCTGGAAAGCTGCATGCCGCGTGGACGGGTGCGTTTGGGTCACACCCGGCAGTGGCAGGAGGTGCGGGTCGTCCCGAGCCGCAGACACCCACAGTGTCCTGCCATCCGCCGGCCCTTGGCCCCGCTGCGTGTCTGCCCAGGCAGCCCTCTGTCCAGCTTCACCGGACGCACCCTCCTGCCCTGTCACCCTCACGCTCGTGAACTGGCCTTGACGTTCAACTAGAAAGCTTTGCCGATGCTACGAAGGAAAAAACTAAATTTCAAGCGCACGCTGAATGAGGAGCCACGCCGTCCTCCGCAGCCCTCAGGCCGTCACGGAGCAGCTCCGGCCCGCTGCGCCTGGGTCACAGTATCCGTCTCGCTGGCTCTGACTGCTCGTTTTCTGGCCCCCGTGACAGACACAGCGAGGCATACACCTGGACCAACCCCACCTGCTGCGTGCACAACGTGATCATCGGGAAGCTGTGGATAGAGCAGTACGGGACGGTGGAGATTTTAAACCACAGGTAATGGTGCCCGACCGTCACGTGACAGACTGGGCAGCAGAGACAACCGAGGGCCGTGCACAAGTGCTGGCTTCGAACCCCGGGACGTGTTCTCCCTCCACTCCGAGTGCAGCCCTGGGGGGACAGGTCCCTCGTGCCCCCTGCCCCAGCTTCCAGACGGGCGGCCCCCGGCCTCGCGCTGGCGCAACCGGATCTGGTCCGCTTTGGGTCACCATTCGTGTTCTGTATTGGCATTTGGTTTTAGTCACAATTGTCAACTTATTTTGAAGCTTTAAACGACAGTAAAGAATGGTGTGGATTCCCAGGTGAAAATATGGTGACCATCAATCACTGTCTGCTGTCCAGTCTGTCCTTCCCGCTCCTGGAAGTTCACAGCCTTATTGAGATATTACTTACTTATCATAAAATCCACCCATTTAAAGCGGGCCTTTAAGCGGTTTGTACTAAATTTACTGAATTGTGCAACCATTTCCATCACCCTGGAAAGTCCCCCTGCCTGTGG
>NW_011889020.1:64337-77598 GCF_000151845.1 Pteropus vampyrus
GCCCTCTGTCCAGCTTCACCGGACGCACCCTCCTGCCCTGTCACCCTCACGCTCGTGAACTGGCCTTGACGTTCAACTAGAAAGCTTTGCCGATGCTACGAAGGAAAAAACTAAATTTCAAGCGCACGCTGAATGAGGAGCCACGCCGTCCTCCGCAGCCCTCAGGCCGTCACGGAGCAGCTCCGGCCCGCTGCGCCTGGGTCACAGTATCCGTCTCGCTGGCTCTGACTGCTCGTTTTCTGGCCCCCGTGACAGACACAGCGAGGCATACACCTGGACCAACCCCACCTGCTGCGTGCACAACGTGATCATCGGGAAGCTGTGGATAGAGCAGTACGGGACGGTGGAGATTTTAAACCACAGGTAATGGTGCCCGACCGTCACGTGACAGACTGGGCAGCAGAGACAACCGAGGGCCGTGCACAAGTGCTGGCTTCGAACCCCGGGACGTGTTCTCCCTCCACTCCGAGTGCAGCCCTGGGCGGGGCAGGTCCCTCGTGCCCCCTGCCCCAGCTTCCAGACGGGCGGCCCCCGGCCTCGCGCTGGCGCAACCGGATCTGGTCCGCTTTGGGTCACCATTCGTGTTCTGTATTGGCATTTGGTTTTAGTCACAATTGTCAACTTATTTTGAAGCTTTAAACGACAGTAAAGAATGGTGTGGATTCCCAGGTAAAAATGTGGTGACCGTCAATCACTGTCTGCTGTCCAGTCTGTCCTTCCCGCTCCTGGAAGTTCACAGCCTTATTGAGATATTACTTACTTATCATAAAATCCACCCATTTAAAGCGGGCCTTTAAGCGGTTTGTACTAAATTTACTGAATTGTGCAACCATTTCCATCACCCTGGAAAGTCCCCCTGCCTGTGGGCAGTCACTCCCCGATGTCACGCCCTGATGTCACCCTGCGGTGCCGCCGCAGCCTGCACACCGTGCTCTGTCTCCGCCTCCGTCTCTCCCCCGGCCCCACAGGCCTTTCCTGGACGTCTCTCCCACGATCCAGTCCCGTGTTTCTCTTTCCCACAGAACTGGAGATAAGTGCGTGCTTCACTTCAAGCCGTGCGGGCTGTTTGGGAAAGAGCTGCACAGAGTGGAGGGCCACATCCAGGACAAGAAGTAGGTCCGCGGACGGGGCGGGTCCCGCTGCCCCCCGGACCCGCGTGCAGAAGCTTCACCAGCGTCGTCTGTGCACAGCGCACAGAGTCACAGCTCCTTTTATGCCTCACTTTAGTTTTGAAAAACACTTGTTATTGAGCATAAAGTAGAAACAGGACATGTCTTCAGGGCGCCTGGGGCCCATCGCACGCTCTCCCGGGGGAAAGGCCAGGGTCTGTCTGTCTCCAGCACTGCAGCGGTCACGCCGCGGGCTTTCAGAAACCCTGGACCTGAGCGTGGCCGCGTGTCCTGCACCCACCGTGTCCCTCACGTGTTGTCAGCACAGCTCAGCTACGAGCATCGTGCTCGTGTGACCCGTTCATTCCAGCCCGTAAGTTAGGGCTGGACAGGCTGATGGCCAGTAGCGTCCTCACATAGGGACACGAGACTCCTTCCAGCCCCTAAAATCTGTACATTATCAATTAGAAGCGAGTTCCCAACATAAAGCAGCAGGCGCTTCCGCTCCGCCCCCTGCGTCGGGCTCCAGAACCAGCCTGGAGAGCGCCTGGGCACCTCAGGCTGCCCACATGGCCCGCTGACCGAGTTAGGGCTCGGAGCCACCTTACAGGACCGCAGTCCCAGTCGTGAGCAGCCTCTCCCTGGTTGAGTTGCCCCGGAGAGACCGCGGTCAGCGTAGGCAGTGCCCTCGAGGCCACGCCTGCCTGCCTGCCCGCCCTCAGGGAGCACGTACGGACCCTCTTCTCATTCGCTGTTTTCCACCCCAAATTTGAGGGAGCTCTTCCCTAGCATGAGGCCTCTTGGAGACAGAGCGTGTCCGCCAAGCTGTCTCTCCTGAGTGAGGACTGGCTGTGCTTCCCCGCCAGTTCCCACCGCCGGCCTTCCAGGGTGAGCCTCTGAGACGCCGTGTGTGCCCAGGGCGTCCCCAGGAGTGTGCGGCCAGCTGTGTGCCCTCCCCCTAGGAAGACGCAAACAGAAAGAAAAATTCTGACACTGTGGCCTCGCTGCCTCAGAACCTGCAGGGAGCTTGGCCAGTCCGGAAGGTCTCGGAGTTCTGGTTGGCCGACGAGGAGAGCAGGCGGGCGCCGACGGGCGTCCTGTGCGCGGGCGTGAGGGGAGAGCCCGTGACGTCGGCTGACACGAGAAGGCCCGTGTGCCCTTCTAGGGGACGGGCCACGTGTGTGTGAACACCCCACGGGCATGCGGGGTTTTACGTTAGAATGTGGGGACGTGCCTCTGCCCTTCCTGTCCGCACAGCCCTGTCCCCCGCCTGCGGGCTGTGGCCTTCATTTTCTCTAACGCTTTGGTATGTGAGGAGGGTGACTGGTTTGTCTCAAGGGCACGAGTAGAGACCCCACGATGCAAATTTCCTTCCTTGCGTTTATGTCCAGAGATGCCGTAAGGTTTACAGCACGACAAGCCAGGACGGAGCGCGTTCCACAGTCAGAACTGAGGGGTGGTGCGTTCGGTCCCTGGTGTGTACCCGCTGTGACCTTGGTTCTGACCCTCGATGCAGCAGGAGGAAGCTGTCCATCATCTACGGGAAGTGGACGGAGGGCCTGTGGGGCATCGACCCGGTGGCATACGAGTCCTTCAGGAAGCAGGAACGGAGGGGTGAGCTCCCGAGACAGTCACAGCCGGTAAGGCGCTGCTCCGCGTGCTCGTGTCCGGCCGGGGAAGCGGCCCCGTGTCCCCTCGCGTGGGCGCGGCGTGCCTTCAGGGCCTGGGACAGGCAGACGCAGGGACCGTGCCTATCCGTGCAGCCGCCCGTCCGGGGTGCTGGGCTGGCAGTGGCGTCGGTCTGCATTCCGACTGCAGAGGCTCCTGTGCTGACTGCCAGGCATAGCGTGTCCTGTGTCACAGCGTCTGTCCCCCAAGCCTGGCTGTCGGGGCGCCTCCGCTTCCTCCTAGAAACCCTGTGTTCCGGAGACTCCTTCAGCCTCCCGTCCCCCGCACCGCGCTGGCTTAGACCTGATAGAACAGCTAGCGAGTGTTGCGTCTGCGTCGTCCGTTCTGAGAGGCAGGAAGTGCAGCCGGCAGCCGGCGAGTTGTGACTGGGCCGCGCCTCCCCCACAGGGAAAACCCCAGACACCAAAACACCGCCCCAGAGGACACCCGAAAAGCGCGGGCACAAGAGAGGGCACATTTTTCCGGATAACGAGCCGGACCCGAGGCGTGCGTGTTTTTATCGTGCTGTCCCGGGCGCTGTCCGACACCCCCAGCAACGCCCGTGCTGAGAAGCAGTGTGGTTCCAGCTGGGCACGGGGCAGCCCCGGCGTGCCCAGCCCGCTCGGCATGGCCCTGCCGTCCTGGGCGGCCCAGCGAGGGGCTCGTCCTTCTCCAGCTCTGGTGCCGACCGCGTGACCGCAGCCTGCAGGGAGGCCCCGGCTGTGTTTGTCGCGTGTCGGTGCCGCGGCCTCACGCTGCGTGGGTGACCACGCTCCTCCTCCTCCAGGCCCCCTTCCTCAATTTGGAAGTAGGTGCAGCTGCTGCATCTGAGATGTGGCCTCGGGGGCGTCTCGTCCAGCAGTGTGGCCAAGCGGTCGCAAACACAGACCCTCCGTGGCCGCGGGCCACACGCGCGGAGGCCCCGTGTCCCTGAGTGCTCCGTTAGAGTCCCCTTTGCCGGGGACGGACATGCCGTGTTAGGTAGTGTTGCCCTCTGGCTGCCGTCGGCCTCAGGCCCATGTCATCTGGGCCATCGGCTGCTGCCCTGTGCCCTGTCTGTGGGGCCCGGCACGGGAGCCCAGCAGAGTCGCCACTGCGGAAGCCGGAGCCAGGCTGCTGCCTGAGATGCAGGACAGACAGGCCACAGGCCGGGCATGGTGGCCTGTCCTGCGTTGGAGGGCGTCCCGCTCGGGGCTGGCAGCTTGTCCGGAAGGGGGTCCGGGCCCGCGTCTGCGCCCACATGGCTGCCGTGTGTTTCAGGACAGCAGTGCCGAGAGAGCTGACAGCGACGTGGCCGACGCCGAGCCCGAGGTCCAGGAGACCGTGCAGGTCATCCCCGGCAGCCAGCTGCTCTGGAGGGTCAACGCCCGGCCCCCCAACTCCGCCCAGGTCAGTGCTCCCCACGGCTGCCCCCCGTGCCCGGCCCCTCATCCACTGTCCCGCCGTCACCTGGTCAGGCATGAACTTCCGAGGGCTTCTGTCCCCCCCAGAGTGACACCCAGCCTCAGCCGCGGCCCGGCCTTCCGGCAGCATGGGCAGTGCTGCCCACGGGGACCATGGTGATGTGTTGGCACGTGGCCGGCACGTGTGTCTGTGCACGTGTAATGTCACAGCTGCTGGGGCTGCCCCAGGTAGAGGTGGCCCCGGGACACACGTGTGCCTTCTGAGGTCACACCACCTGCACCTTACGAAAGGGGTCTCCAGACCGGATAGGGGAGAGTGCTCTGCTGACGTGTCAATTTAGATGCTTAAAGGCATTTTGATATTTATTTTAGAAAATTAAACTTACAATCTGTATGACATGTAATGAATTTATATTGCAAATGATGATGTATGCTGCGGAAGATTGTCTATATGATAAACATAACATCATGCGAATACGGAGCCATCATAAGTTACACTTCACTTTGCTATCGATCGTAAACTGATGGTGTTTCTACACGGCACACTCAGAGAGCGTGTTATAAATTCTCTGCTGTGTCACCGCGTAGTTTGAGTAGAGCGGAGCTTGCAGATCAACCGCTCGCTCACCTCCTCGGCGTGACCCTGTGCAGCGCCGTGACCCCAGCAGAGTGGCACAGCGCCGCGTGTTGGGACGAGGTTGTGTGTCGCAGGGGGTCCCTGTTAACGTGGCTCCGTCCTCTGCCCTCTGGCTCTGTGAGTGCTGACAGGCCCCCTGCCTGCCGGGTGCTGGCGGGGCCTGGTCACTGGGGCGGAGCCACGGCAGGGCAGGTCACACCTGTGACCTTGTGTGCGTGAGGAGGTGCAGGGCCTACAGGTGCTGGCAGGGGTGGTGGGTAGGGCCATGGGGGTGTAGGGATGGCGCCCACTCCACCCCTCCCTGGGGGGACCGGGCAGGCCTCTCTGGCCGCCTGTGGAGATGGACCATGAGGGTGGGGACAGGGGAACAGCTAGGAGACATGGCCTCCTGGACGTGTAGCACATCTTCAGTTAGCCCCAGGGACGCTGGGGAGACAGCTGTGCGTGGGGGCGGTCAACGAGAGGGTGCAGGCCCGGGCAGGTGGGTCTCAGGCCGGGCGGAGCCCTTGTCCTGGTGTCTGGCGGGAGTGCCCAGGGAGGGCGTCACCGGATGGGCCCGGGCAGGGTGCGCGTGCTGGAGAGCCCACCGCGGTGCTGATGGGTCCCTGTGCCCGCTCCGCAGATGTATAACTTCACCAGCTTCACCGTCAGCCTCAACGAGCTGCAGACGGGCATGGAGAAGATCCTGGCTCCCACTGACTGCCGCCTGCGCCCCGACATCCGCGGCATGGAGGACGGCAACATGGGTGCGCACCGGGCCCCGGGGACAGCAGGGGCGGGCCCGCCAACCGCCTGCCCCCGAGCACGGAGCGCCCCGTCTGTGCCGAGGGCTTGTGGGACTGTCTAGGGCGTCGCAGGCCAGCCCTTCTGTAGACGCAGTGACGTCACGCTCCCCGCGGCGTGAATGGGACAGCCATGTCCCGAGGCTTCTGTCGGGGTCAGCGGGGCGCGTTGCTCGTTAGATGTCCCCGTGGCCGACTCGTGGGGCCACTGCTGCACGTGTCGCCGGTCGGCCGCCGTGGGGAGGCGCTGCCGTGTGGGGCGCGGGGAGGTGTCGCCGTGGTGGCCAGCCCGCCTCACTCACGCACTGCCCTGGGTCAGGTCAGCAACAGTCCGGTGGCGCCGGGCTGCTGCGGGCGCGTTCCCGTGGTGTCGTAGCAGGGAGCTGCCGTGGACGGTGCCGACAGGCGGTGCTGCGGGGCGGGGGGTGCAGCGGCCGACCCTGCAGGTCTGGGGATGCGGCCAGCTTCGCGGGGGGCACGGCTCCCGTGGGTGACACACGCTGGGGGCTGCTGCGGACAGGCCCGAGCTCTGGTGACGGGCTTGGCTTTCCAGCAGTCCCCCCTGCGTGGTTCCCAGCAGAGAGGGACTAGGGGCCTCGCCGTCCGCCCCGGCCCCTTACCCAGCTCTGTGTGCCCGCCCTAGACCTGGCCAGCCAGGAGAAGGAGCGGCTGGAGGAGAAGCAGAGGGAGGCCCGGAGGGAGCGCGCCAGGGAGGGGGCCGAGTGGCAGACCAGGTGAGGCCCGTGCGCGAGGGGACACGGGGGCCCCGCGCCCCCCGGGGCAGTGGGGAGGGCCCCTTTGTTGTCCCCACGTTCTGAAGCAGATGCTCCTCTGACCGCACGCTGAGGCCGCAGGCACTGGGTGCTGGTTGGGAGCCGGTGGCAGTGACTGAATTGGCTTCTCCGACGGGTCGGGGGCCACCATGACCTCCGGCACACGCATGCACCGCCCATGGTGTCTCCCTGCTCTCCTGCTGACACACAGACCTGGCCTGCTCGAGGGGAGGGAGGGGCACTATGACGGTCCCACCTTGAGAGGCTCGGGGTGGCTTAAGGTCCTGTGACCCTCGTGACGGCCCAGGCGTCTTCTGTGAAACCCTTGAGGTTTTGTTGGGAAGTGACATCGGGACGTTTGTAGGGGAGAGCGTCCGAAGTGGAGGGAGGCCCTGCGCTGCACTTAAAATGCACGTTGGAGCCACATGGGCCTGCCAGAGGGACGTTGTCCAGGACCATGGCCCGTCCCTCCACGGCCCGTCCCTCCACGGCCCGTCCCTCCTCGGCCGGTCCCTCCTCGGCCGGTCCCTCCTCGGCCTGTCCCTCCTCGGCCGGTCCCTGAGCCTCCTCCGTGTTGCAGGTGGTTTCGCCAGGGCAGGAACCCGCACACCGGGACCCCCGACTGGCTGTACGCAGGGGGCTACTTCGAGCGGGATTTCTCAGGCTGCCCGGACATCTACTGAGGCCTGGCGTGGCCCCGGGGCCCGGACCCTCAAGGCTGGGCTCCGTCCGACCAAGCACCCCAGCCAAGGACTCAATCCTAATGGACTCAGGCTGCCAAACACCGGCCACTGCTGTGGTCCCTTCATAGAGCCGCCTCGGGGCCGCCACGCCTGCAGCCAGGCCTGAGAAGGGGGCTCGTCATGTGCTTCTGTGCGACAACAATTAGCCGGGGCTGCTTCAGCCGACCGCAGCCTCCGCATACCACTTAGAACCAAAGGACGCGACAGGAAGGGGCCGCACGCCTCCTTGGATGGGGTGTCAGGGGTTTCTGAAAGTGCGTTAAATCTGGACCAATAACAGGAAAGGATGGATCTGGAAAACAACCCTGCAAAGAGCTTTCTGCGGGCCACGGATTGCTTTTTAAATTATGGTGACACGTAAGCGAAGCTTTTCAAAGCATCAGACTGAATGAAATGAATAGTTGTCAGATTCTGTATTTTTATCAGTCTCCAATAATGTAAAGATTACTTTTAAAATATTTAAGTTAAAACTACTCCAATAGAATTTGCCGAAGAGCAAGGTGTGCATCAATCACCAGATGTATGCTGTCCAGAAGGGAAGCATCACCGTGACAACCCAGGGCGGCCGGGAGCACTGGGATTGCTGACCGGAAGCCCCTGGCCTGCCCCAACCCTGAAGGGAGCCCTGGTTCTGGCCACGTCCACTCCCAACCCCCAGGGCCCAGCCCATGTCACAGAGTGAGTCATTTCTTAAAACGATGAGCCTGTGCCACAGTGCCTGTGTGTCTCTGTTGTCTAGCGTGCATGTTTAAAGGACAGGCGTGCGGGGCCGGGTCTGCTGACGAGCACACGGCAGCCGGCTAACAAAGCAGGCGCGCGTCCACGTAGGCGTCCGTCCCGATCAGGTGACCGTTTCCCTGCTGTGGGAACATCCACGCTCTGGATTCTGGGACCGCTCTGTGCACCAGACGCAATGCTGCGCACAGGCTCGCAGGCTAAGCGCACGTGCACGCGACACAGGCACCACCATGCACACGTGTACGCACACGCATGGGCTCACCGGGGCACAGGCAACGCTGGCACACGGGCACACGGGCACACGCATGCACCGGCATGTGCACACACAAGCACACGCACATGCAGTTGTGTGGATTCCCAGCGAGAGGGTGTCCTCGCTGTGTGGCCAGGCTTCAAAATCACATTTGTAACTAAAAGATTTAAAAGTGCAGACGTGCTCTGACGGCTCGACTCTGCAGCTGTGGAGGCCACGGGGTCGCAGCCACCCTGACGCTCGGAGCGGGGCTTCTGGGGGGCCCGGGCCAGACAGGCGGCCTGCGTGCCTGGCCGAGGCTGCATTCCGTGGCCACCCATGCGCCACCAGGCCACGTTGGAGGCCCAGCTCCAAGACGCTAGGACGGCAGGGCAGTTTGTCACGTCCGATGGGTCACCCCTCTGTCGCTGCCTCCAGTGACCAGTGGCAGGGTCTGCGCATCTACGTCCTCCCCTGAGGTCAGGCCCGGGTCCCATGGTGCCCAGCCGGGGAGTCGAAGGAGACGCAGGATGCCGGGGCCGCGGGCCGTGTGTGCAACGCGTTCGGCCCGCGGGGAAAGGGACAGCCTTCTCGTGGGCCACTGTGTGACTGTGGCCTTGGCATGTGCCCAGAACCTCGTTTGGGCCGCTCCTTAGGGCCGGGGCTCCGCTGCGTGCCTGTCCATCCGGTGCCACGTCTCTGAGTCGCCGGAGAGCCGGCCGCAAACAGCCGACGTCTCGGAGTGTGTTTCATGGAAAATGAGGATTGACGTGGTGGGGACACTGGTGCTGGTGGGGACACTGGTGCTGACTGGATTTAAGCGCCCGTGTCAGGGACGGGCGACGTGTGTGGGTCGGGGGGCTGGTGCGGGTCTGCCCCAGGAGCCGTGCCACCCTCCCGGCGAGGTCAAGGGTCGGGGCGTCACCAGCACCGTGGGCTTCTTGCCCGGGCATGACCCCACTCACGAGAAGGTCACAGAGAAGCAGGCGTCGGTCCCTCTTGAGAGTCACAGCATTTGTCGCTCTGGGCTGCAGCAAGCGCAGCCTCCGAATCCTGCTAGTCTACATCGGGGTGGGCTTCCCGGGGCTTCCCCGTAGGCACACGCCCGTAGCGGCAAAGTGCCGTGTGAGGCTGCGTCACGCCCCCCCCCCACACACAGGATGGAAGTGGCCCAGGAAGGGCCCCCCTGAGCAGTGTCACGATTGTCCTGGCCACTCTCTCAGACTGTCCCCAAAGCTCGTGCTGCTGGTGCTTGGTGGACGGTCAGCCTGAAAATCGGCCAGACACACGACCGGTGCTGGGAGACGCCTGCCAGGGGCTGGGCCACCCCGGAGGGGCCCAGAGCAGCCCTGCGACCTCGGGTGGCCCGGCCCACGCGTCCTGACGGGCCCGGAGCTGTCCACTGGGACGTGCCGCCTGCCCACTGCGGCCTTGTCGGACCACAAGGTCGGGGAGTTGGAACAGGATACGACCCACGCCACCAGGAGGCCCCCGTGAGCCGCAGCCGTCGCAGCCCCGCAGGAAGCCTCCCTCAGGACTCCACTCTTTAGGACGAGTGCTCCCAGCGGGTGGGGATCTCTGAGGGCCACGTGCACACGAGGGACCGTGACAGGAAGACAGCCGAGAGTGAGAACGAGCTCCGAAGAGTGGACGCGCCAGCGGCCCTGGGCTCGGCCGTGGAGGGCGGCGGGCCCCGCGTGGACCGGGGGCCCGGGGCGGGGCCGAGTGGGGACAGGGCTCTTCCTAGTCTCGGCTGCTCCCGTGTCAGCGTTCAGACTTCCAAACATCTTCCGAAGGCCGTTCCTCGTCCCGAGCGGGGTGCGCAGGCCGGGCCCCCGGTGAGAGCGTGCGGCCAGGCATAGTCCGCGTGAGCCTGGCCGGGACCCCTGTCTCCTGCGTGCGTGGTGAGGGGCGTGCACAGTGGACGCAGCCTTTCCAAGTCGCTGGAGTGAGCTTAGTGGCCATCAGTCCTTCACTGGACACACTGCTTCTCTGTCCTGGGTCACGTGTTCTGTGCAGAGGGTGACGACACGCGGACGTGGGTCCTCCCTCCACCGCTGGGCATGCATATGGCTGGTCCCCACCACTGTTCACCCTACTGTACACAGATACGTCAGGCAACAAAGCACATCCGTGACGGGCTCACGTCACCATACGTGACAGCTGTCAGTGCCCACCTGTGGAAACAGCACCTAACAGCCCAGCCACGTGTGGCGTGTTTTTGAGGACTGGTACAAGTCTGTGGAGACAAACGTTAAGCCCCAGCTCTGAATAAAGATTCTTTAAAAATGCTTGTCGTCCACATTTTTGTGCCGAGCGGTTTGCACCTGGCGTCTCGGAAAGGCTGCGGGTCAGCTGTGGCCGAGCGGGGGTTTGGACCGTGTGTTCTTTGGTGTTGGCCCAGCAAACGGACTGTTCCAGAACACGGCTGCTCACAGCGGGGAAGGCACTGGAAATACTGGTCACATCTCGGGGGGAGGCATCGTGGATACTTGTGACGTCTCTGGGGAAGGCACTGGGGGTACTTGTGACGTCTCGGGGGTAGGTGTCAGGGGTACTTACAGACAAGGGGTCCGGGAGCTCTGATTGACCATCCTCCTCTGGGAGATCAAAGCCCATTGCTGGAAGTGACGAAATGCCCAGAACACAGCGTTAGTTTAACAGACTCGAGGGTCCCTGCCGTCTGACCTCTGTCCCGGGTGCCTGGCAGCTGTGCACTTTCCAGGGGGATGAGCTGGGTGGAGACAGTCGCCCGACAGCCGTGGTGGCCCCGGGCAGAGGGACGGGTGGTCCCCAGGGTTCGAACACTGTCAGGGTACTCCAGTACACAGACGTGGGCCGCCACATCCGATGATGGGGCCACATGGGGCCACAGAGCCTCCGCCATGCCAGAGCCCGGGCATGGTGTCTGGGCACCTAAACCCCACGACCGCCACCCAGGCCTGAGGGGGACGGAGGGGAGAGCAGGACGGTGGTCTTGCCTAAGGTTTCACAGCAGGAAAGTCGGGGAAGCAGAGTTCGCGCCCGACGTGAGGCGAAGCTCCCCATTGTCCGCAGTGGACGAATTCATACCACCTGGTAACTGCTGCCGCGTCAGCCCGTGTGGTCACACGGCCAGGTGCCAGAGCTGTCTTTTCAACAAATGGTGCTGGGAGCACTGGGTGTCCACGTGCAGAAGAATGAAGCTGACCCTGACCTCACACCGGATACGAAGACTAACTCAAAGCGGATCAAAGACCTAAACGCGAGACCTAAAACTGTAAGACTCTTAGAAGAAAACACAGGGCGCAAACTTCACGACACTGGACTTGGCAGTGACTTCTTGGAAATAACACCAAAGGTACAGGCAGCAAAAAAAAAAAAAAAAAAGACAAATTAGACTTGTGAAAATTAAGTTTTATATCAGACACTATGATTAGAGTAAAAAGACACGCCACAGAATGGGAGAAAATATTGCAAATCGTGTACCTGATAAAGGGCTAATATCTAGGCTCTATGAAAAACTCCTAAAACTTACTGCTCGGCTTCTGTCTGAACCTGAAATCGCTCTGAAAAAGGAACTATTATTAAAGAAAGAAAAAGACAACAAAACAGCAGAAACCACCTGCCAAAACACTGGCTGGAGCGGCCGTGCCCCGCCCTGGGTCTCGTCAGGCTGTCTCCCGTGCGGCCATCTAACCTGCATTTCCCTCCTGAGTGACAGTGCCTGCACTGTGCATGCCACGCCCTCTTTGGGGGACTGTCCCAGCGCCTGAGGACGCCCGCCATCTGCACGGCCTGCCTTTCACCTGCGGGCAGCCAGGCTGGGGAACGGCTGCGGGGTGCGCGTTCTGCTGGGGCGGGTGGCCAGCGGGCTCAGTCACACAGCCCGTGGGTGGGAGCGGGGTGCTGGTGGCCATGACGCCTGTGTCCTTGGAGCTTGTTTCCCCATTAGACGTTTCGCGGAATGTCCTGCAAGCGTATAAAGCTTTATTTTTTTTTTCGAGCCATCCTAGGACACAGGCGCCCCGGCTTGAGGAGAGGACATTCTCCATCACGAGCCCCTCTGAGGTCGCTGGAAGGGAAGCGCTGACCTCGGTTCTGTAAAGTTGGTTTCCCATGGCCTCTGGTGGCAACTTTCTAACTTTTCATGTCTTTAAACAAGTGACACCTGCCTGCCGGCCCCCCACAGGGAAGCCTACTGGGTTTTCCCATTGTTTCTGGTTTCACAGAGCAGGGCAGTGTCATTGGCCAGGCTGTGGTGACCACGTGACGACTCACCGCAGTGCTCAGGAATGATCCAGGACCCCCCAGCCCACAAAGCTTCGGTGTATGTGGATTTTATCCAGGTTTTATCTATCATAATTTCCCATGTTAGAGGGTAAAGTGAAACTTGAAAATATTTAATTAAAAATTAACAAACCCATCAGTAGCATAAATGACATTTTAAGTGAAAAATAGCTATATTTTCAACAACAAGTATTTGTGAGGCTTTGGATCACGCCACGGCGGGTACCGGAGCGGAAGAGCAAGGCCGCGGGGCTCAGCATGAATGACGTCTTAGAAACAAGAGGAATAAAAAATACTTTCTACTTTTATGCTTTTAATAAAAAGGCTAAAAACGCATTTTACGTGTAGGTACGCAGATAGCGAGTCCTGGGGCGGCACGCGGTGGACGCAGGACTCAAGGTGGCCTTGCCTTCGAGAGGGCAGTAGCCAGCTCGGGGTTGGGGGGACACAGGGCGCCAGGCTCCGAGGGGCGCTGAGGTCAGCGCAGGCACAGAGAAGGGAGTGGGAGCGCGTCCTCGTCCCCTCCTGGGCGCCTGCAGCCGGCCCCAGGGGAGGACAGCTGCCCTCGCTGTCGCGGCCCCGCACATCAGCCTCGGGGACGTCCACGCACCGACCGGGAGGCCGGGAGACGGGGCTGCCACGTCAGCATTGTTGTCAGGCGGGGCTGGGGGACCCCGAGCGGGACCACTGCCCAAGCCCCGCATTGTGCGCCGCACGCGCCTCCACGAGGCCCCGCTGGTCCTGCGGCCGCCGCGGTCCACGCACCGAGTATCCCGGAGGGACGCGAAACCAGCCCAGATACCCCTTCCCCTGACCCCGTGACTGTTTCCCCTACGTCTCGGGACCTGAGACGCCGCCTCGCGCCCCGCGGGTTTCCCTGCCCGCCGGCGCCGTCGCGGGGTCTAAC
>NW_011889020.1:78611-89719 GCF_000151845.1 Pteropus vampyrus
GGCCCCGGCGGGGTTGCCTCGAAGCAGGTGTTGGGTCGCCTGCGCCCAGCGTGGTCGCCTGGAGGCTCAGAGAGGGCCTTTCGCTCTGCTGCCAGCGCGACATTTGAGTAGAGTTAGGGCTTCTGTGACAGTGACCAGGTCTGCATGCTGGTCCCCCTTGCAGGATGACGACTTCAGGCGCTCTGTTTCCAAGCCTGGTGCCAGGCTCCCGTGGGTCTTCCAACAAGTATTTAGTGGAGTTTCGGGCCGGAAAAATGTCGTTAAAAGGAACTACCGTCACCCCAGATAAGAGGAAAGGGCTGGTGTACGTCCAGCAGACGGACGACTCTCTCATTCACTTCTGCTGGAAGGACAGGACGTCTGGCAACGTGGAGGACGTGAGTGTCTCAGCCCGCACCCCCTCCTGGGGACCCCCGCCCGCCCTGCCCTCGGTCCTCAGAACAGAAGGACGGGAGTCGCCCAGGCCGCACTCTGGGCCTGCGGCAGTGGCCTCACACTTGGGGGAGCGTTGGTGGGCTCGGGGGTCGCTGGCCTGCTGCCCTCGGGAGCTGTGTGCTTTGCTCGTGGCCCTTCCTAGTCTCTACCGTGTTCTGGGTTTCTCCTGTCACTCGAAGCTGAGGTGCCTAGAATTGGAGGAGGCGTGCGAAAGGCCTGATCTTTGTCACTTCGGAATTGTGCTCTAAGGTCATTTTATTTAGTGTCCTTAGTCCTTTTTTAGGTTTGAGAGCAGGTCAGAGGTGACTTTTTAGTTCTTCTAGTGTTGTTCCCAAAATAGTTTTATTAAAAAGTTTTTCAGGAGTCAAAAGTCCACCTCCCCTGTTCCGCACTAAGCCCTGCTCCCGGCCCCCACGCCCCTTGTGGGTGCCCCGACCCTGGTTTACCTGCCCTGCCGGTACCCTGCTGGCGGGGGCCTTGTTGACTGCTCGTGTGTCCTGGGCCCTCTCCCCCTACCCCACACGTTTGGGCATGGGATCTAGCGTGTTTTTCGGGGAGGCTCTGGGTCTTAGTGGCGTGTGCGAGCGCCAAGCTGACTCTTCCTCTTTGGTGGCTGTCTGCAGGATTTGATCATCTTCCCCGATGACTGTGAGTTCAAGCGCGTGCCGCAGTGCCCCAGCGGCAGAGTCTACGTGCTCAAGTTCAAGGCAGGGTCCAAACGCCTCTTCTTCTGGATGCAGGTATGTAGATTTTGTGTGTGTGGTTCCTTTCTCGCCGGCATGGAGTTAGGTTAGAAACGTGCTTGGGGGCGGTGGGCTCGGCTCTCACCGGCAAGCAGTGCTGACCGGGCTTGTCTGTCAGGCAGCCACAGCATCCCAGAGCCTCACCTGGGGGTGGGCGTGTGGGCGGCCTTCAAGCGAGAACACTGCAGCTGGGCTGGGCGCCCCTTCACGGTGAGGAGTTTCCTGGCAGACAAGCGAGTGATCTCTAGCCTGGCCTGTCTGGTGCGTCGACGGGCATCATCGGCCTCTGGCTTGCTCGTCTCCCAGTGCCTCTCCGGGGTCTTGGGGAGCCCAGGGCTGAAGCAGGGGTGACTGCGTGGTCTGGGCACCAGGGCTCCCTTGCACCACAGCTGCAGGCAGCACCCCAGCAAGGTGGGGGTGCCTCCGTTTATCTTTCCACCCGGCGGCCACTGGCTTGTCTCCATTCCTTTCTGTCATGGGCAGTGTCGTGCTAAGGTGACTTGATGGGTGTCGTCTGTCCGTTGAAATCTGGAAGTGGATTTGTTCGTGCGTTGGCATATACGTGCATTTGCAGTTCTGGCAGATGCCACCACGTTCCCTCCCGGCCGCCCTACCCCAGCACTTCCCAGAGCCTGGCAGGAAGGCTTTCTTCTTGGTGGGCCACACGGCTTGTGCTACAGCTGCTCATTGTGCCGAAGGACCGAGAGAGCGGCCGTGGACATCAGAGACATGCGTGGGCGCAGTGGGGCGCCGATAACAGTTCCTTCGCAGCCCGGACGGGGCCCGGTCTGCCCGCCGCCGGGGCACAGCTTGGTCCTCCCGTGGTGGGGTTTCTCCGAGCGCTGCCTGACGTTCGCCTGCGCTGCCTTCGCTTCCCAGCGCTCTTCGTGGGAGGCTGACCCTCGGCCCTGTGGGCGGGGACTGTGTCGAAGTTGTCCCCCGTGTCCCCAGTACTCTGCAAGCCCACAGCACATGCTCAGTGACAGTTGGACAAAGGAGCCTGGGGTGCTGACAGGGCGACACTGCCCAATGACTTCCAACTCACCCAGGGGCTCACGGTCAAGTTTCCAGTCACCCGAGGGGCCGTGGGCTGTGCCGGTCTGTGGCAGTGTTGTGATGAGGGGCTCGTTTCTTTGAAGGAAGGCCTTGTGGTCACGGCGGGCCGTGCGGAGACCCCTCCCGCAGGGTGGGCCATGTCGCCTGGGTGAGCTGAGTGCTCGTATGCTTTCGTCTCTCCTCGTTTGACGGGCCGTCGTGGGGGCTGCCGCGTCCTCTCCCTGGCGCCGTGTGACCAGGGACCGGTGACCTCAGCCGCGTCCTCTCCCGGGTGCTGTGACCAGGGACCGGTGACCTCAGCTGCGTCCTCTCCTTGGCGCCGTGTGACCAGGGACCGGTGACCTCGGCCGCGTCCTCTCCCTGGCGCCGTGTGACCAGGGACCGGTGACCTCAGCCGCGTCCTCTCCTGGGCGCTGTGTGACCAGGGACCGGTGATCTCAGCCGCGTTCTCTCCCGCGCGCTGTGTGACCAGGGACCGGTGACCTCAGCTTTCTGAGCCTCAGGTTCCTCATCCGTGAGCCAGGGCAGTGGTGAGTGGGTCACTCAGCTGTGGCTGGTGTTGTGTCCCGTCCGCAGGAGCCCAAGACAGACCAGGACGAGGAGCACTGCCGGAAAGTCAACGAGTACCTGAACAACCCACCGATGCCTGGCGCGCTGGGGGCCAGTGGGAGCGGCGGCCATGAGCTCTCGGCGCTGGGCGGTAATGCTCGCCTCCCCGGTGCGCGGCGTGGGCCGAGCGTGTGGATGGCGCGGATCCCGATGGCGCAGGCCCGCCCTCTTCCTGGTTCCCGGACGGTTCCACTCCCACCGTCACGCGCCAGGCAGCGCCGGAGCCCCGTGGCGGGCGGGTGCAGGCCAGCGGTCAGCGCTGAGCGCCTTCTTTCTTGCAGGCGAGGGTGGCCTGCAGAGCCTGCTGGGGAACATGAGCCACAGCCAGCTCATGCAGCTCATCGGACCCGCCGGCCTCGGAGGACTGGGTAACGTGTGCAGCCCGGGACCCTTGGCCGCAGCCCAGGGCTGTGCTCTGGCCTTTGGTCTGTTTCCTGTCAGCTGCTAGCTGGCTCTGAGTGGTGTCACAGTACCCCCTGCGCCACCTCCCAAGGGCCCCAGTGGAGACCCAGCTGTCTGCTTCAAGGGGGCACAGCTGGCCGAGGAGGGGGCCTGAGGACAGGAGCTCCAGACTCCTGCCTGGGCCCCGCTTTCCCTCGGTCGGTGGGGTCGGCGGGCACGCATCTTGGACGGCTGGGGAGCGCTCGCTCGTTTGCTCCTGATTTGCGCTGCTGCCGCCTTAACCCCAGCGTAAGAGACTGAACAGAAGCCGTCTGACCTGACGGAGTCGGCCTCGGCCTCTGGAGCACTACGACCTGAGCAGTCGTGTGCCCTCAGCCCCTCCCCCCGGCCCATGGCAGTCATCACACCCCTCTGCTTGTCCCCAGCTTTAGTGCAGGGCGTTTGTCTCCTTTGGCAGAGGAGGCGGGCTCCTCTCTGACGTCCGATTTCGTGTCTCCTTGCTGCTGTAGGCGGGCTGGGGGCCCTGACCGGGCCGGGCCTGGCCAGCTTGCTGGGGAGCGGAGGGCCTCCGGCGAGCAGCTCTTCATCCAGGTGAGCCTCGCACGCTGCCCCCGTGCACACCTGGGTGCCACCAGCTGTCGCCTCTGCAGGGGGAGGGGTGCCGGGCAGAGCCGACATGTTACGGGCGCCTCATAGGCTTGTGGTCGCTCCAGCATCCCCTGCTTTTCCCAGCTCCCGGAGCCAGTCGGCAGCGGTCACCCCGTCCTCCACTGCCTCTTCCGCCCGCGCCACCCCAGCCCCTTCTGCTCCAGCAGCTGCCTCGGCGACCAGCCCGAGCCCTGCGCCGAGTCCAGGTAACGGAACCAGCACGGCAGCCAGCCCAACCCAGCCCATCCAGCTGAGTGACCTGCAGAGCATTCTGGCCACTATGAACGTGCCAGCCGGGCCCGGAGGCGGCCAGCAAGGTAATGCGTGCTCCTCGGCTCCAGGCTGGGGGGGAAGGTGCCTGCGCCCCTGCCCGCTTGCCCACGGGCTGTACGTGGTGTGGCGGAGCACGTCCCTGGGTTGTGCTGCGCCCCCCCGCCCCCCACGCTATGCCCAGCAGATCACAGCTTAGCCTGTTGCTCTCTCGAGTGCGTGTCCGGCCTCAAGCCGCTGATGGCTGTGCTTGTGCCCTAGTTGACCTGGCTAGCGTTCTGACGCCCGAGATCATGGCGCCTATCCTTGCCAACGCGGACGTCCAGGAGCGCCTGTTGCCTTACCTACCCTCTGGGGAGTCGCTGCCACAGACCGCAGACGAGATCCAGAACACGCTGACCTCCCCCCAGTTCCAACAGGTAGACAGCGGGACCCAGCACCCCTGCCGTGCGCTCAGGGGAGGGGTGTGCTCTGCCCGCCTTGAGCGTGGTGCCCCGTCGCCTCCAGGCCCTGCCCAGGTGATTGCCCCTCCGGCCCCTGCGCTCGCTCAGGCGACTGGTCTCCCTTGCAGGCCCTGGGCATGTTCAGTGCGGCCTTGGCCTCGGGGCAGCTGGGCCCCCTCATGTGCCAGTTCGGTCTGCCTGCGGAGGCCGTGGAGGCCGCCAACAAGGGTGGTGAGTACATGCTGCTCCGCCTGCCGCTGGGCGCTGCTTTCGTCCAGTAGTTGAAGGAACCAACCTCCCCGTTTGCAGAGCACGCGGCCGGCTGTCCCCATGGCCTCGGGTCAGCAGACCCAGCCGGGGCCTCACGGTTTCTAATGCGTTGTAGATGTGGAGGCATTTGCCAAAGCGATGCAGAACAGTGCCAGGGCGGAGCCGAAGGAGGGTGACGGGAAGGACAAGAAGGACGAAGAGGAGGACATGAGCCTGGATTAAGTTATTTGCCGTCTTTCCCGGGGGCGGGGTCCTTGGCTGTGTGATGGACGCGCCCGTCACACACCCTCTTTTCTCTGTTGCAACCTAATAAACGTCTTTTCTTTAATCTGCAAACTCTGGTTTTCCTGTGCCCAGGAGTCGCGCCAACCCCAGCCCCTGTCTTCCGGTTTAAAGGCCACACTCAGTTAAACAAGTTTCTCTTTAATTTTTGTTTTTAAGAACCAGTGATTTATAGATTTCTCAAAATATTAAAAATTGGTGAAAGGGATGAAAAGTATAAAAAACTCATTTTATAGTATTTTACCCTTTCATTTAGAAAGTCAGACACGACAAACCATTTCCAGAAATAAGACCACCTGTAGAATCTAAAGTCAAGATAAATATACACACACTTCCCCTGAGACTGGCCGAGGGTGATGGTGTCAGCGAGTTGTGTGCGGGGCTGGGGCTCTGGGTCTGGGGGCCCAGAGGGGCAGCCGTGCTACGTAGCTGGACAGCCGCTCGCTCCCACTGCGCCCTGCATGCCCGCGGAGGGGGGCAAAGTGACGGGGGACCAGTTCACCACCAGACTCCTCATACAGCCAAGGTAGACTGGGGACCAAGGGTGCGTCGGGGTGGGGCGCCCAGGCTGTGTGTCCGTGGGTTCTGGGGGTGCAGGGGAAGAAGAAGGGAGATGGGCTGGAGCAGAGGCCAGCTTCTAGCTGGTCCCCCCACCACAGAAGAGTAGGATGAGAGCAGGGTGACCCCAGTTCCCAGTCCCTGAGGGGTAGCCCTCCCCACCAGGCTGAGGCCGCACTCACCAGGCAGGCCCCCGAGGTGCAAAGGCACCAGGGTGTAGGCTGAGATCACCGGCATGGGCCCCACGGTCTGGCTGCTCTGTGAGTCCACCTCTAGTCGGAGGACGTTCCCGCTCTTGGTCACTGTGGGACACAGGCTCTGGTGACCGGGCTGGGCAGGCCCTCTCACCAGTGCCTGGGGCTCTTGGCCCCATTGCTTGGCCAGAGGTCCCCTGCCCGAGGGTCCAAAGCTGCCCCCCGGCCCACGTCCCTCTTAGGCACTCTACAGGAGCAGGGGCGGATGGCACTGCCAGGAATATCCGACCACGCAGAGGGGGCCCGGCTCACCTGCCAGCTGGTGCCACCGACCGTCGCATAGCGCCTTGGAGAGAGTTACCAATGTGGAGAACTTGCCCGCACCGTCGTCTGCCCACAGCAGGACCTGGCGTGACGTGGCGGGTGGGGAGTGGATATCAGGAGGGCCCTGCCAATCCCAGCCCTGCCCTGTGATCAGCCCCCACCTGCTTACCTGCTTCTCCAGCATCTGCAGCCGCAGGTAGGGGGGCGCATGGAGCCGGCCCAAGTGGAAGATGAGGCCGGTGGCCGTCTGGGGCCGCACCTCCAGCTCCAGGCTGACATTAGGCAGAGTGGCCCCCAGGGTGTCTGCGGGGAGGGGCTGTGAGCGGACGAGGGCCCAAGACCCAGGCCCCTCCCTGCATGGGTACTGCTCCCCGCTCCCCCAGCCCGGCAAGCAGACCTATGGTGATGGCTCCCCCGCTGCCTGTGAAGAACAGGCCCCTCTCCACTGGGCCCGACAAGCAGGGTGTGACGCCCACCACTCGGGTAGGGGCCCTCAGGGGCTGCCCGTCCAGCTCCAGCCCCTTCACACAGCCGCTGAACCAGGAGCTGCTGACGGCCACCTGTGGGGGAGAAGGCAGGGTCAGGGCCCAGGACTGCATTGGCTGGGCTGGGGCAGGGTAGGGAAGCTGGGCTGAGGGGTTCTCACCGGGAGCTTGGGCCTGTGGCTGCTGATGGGAAGGCCCCCTACAAAGAGAGTGTGGGGCCGGGGGCCCTCCGCCCCTCGGTGCTGCGGACCGGGCTCGCCCTGGCCCAGGGCCTGGACCCCGTCCAACTGCAGCTGGATCTGAGTCTTCCCCCACCGCACGGCCACCTGGGGGCGGGAAAGATGTGTCACGGAGGCTCCTAGGGCCCCGCCCATGTCCGTCCTCAGCCCCTTACCTCGTGCCACTGGCCAGCCCGTAAACGCTGGTGGCTCTGAACACGGAGCTGGGGCCCAGGGCCTTCTGTCTGAACGACAATGTGTCGGTGACTCAAGAAGAGAGCCAGGGAGGGGCTGTCGGCCGTGAGGGGGACAGCAAGGAGCAGGAGTCCTCGGGGGGTGCGAGGCCGGACAAGCATCGAGAGGCGGGACCTGGAAGCCGAGGACAGGGGTCAGCGTGGGCGGCCACCCGCACCCACCCCGCTGGCCCGGCCTTACCCGTCCCCTGGGGGTGCCGGGAGGCCTGCAAACTCCAAGAAACTGGACACGGGTCCCCCAAACTGGTAGGCATCTCGGATGGTCCTGAGGGGCCTGGGCAGTGTGCAGGCAGGGTCCTGGGTGGACTGCCGGCTGTGCCGGGAGGCCTGCGGGTCAGATGGGGATGCGGGGATGCTCAGGCTGCCTTGTGCCCGCCCCAGCCCCGTCGGCGCACCGCCCTCCCGGTGCCCACCTTCCGAGCCGCAGCAGCTCGCAGTCCCCGTGGAACCTGCGCTGGCATCTGGGTGCCGGGCACCAGGGCGCAGCCTGAGCTCACGTTGACGCTGCCCACGTCCTGCATTAGGTCCAGCACGCGCTGCGGCCCCAGGAGCCTGTGGAGGGCGTCAGCAGCTGCAGGCGGTGGGCGAGTCGGGCAGCGCCGCCCCCGCCCCCACACCCACACCGCTCACCGCTGCACGAAGACGTTGCTGATGCAACCGCTGAGGTTACGCAGGGTGTCGGGCTCCGGCAAGCCCCCCAGGAGGAGCGTCTCGGGCTGCGGCTGGGGCCGGGGCCGTGGCCCCTGATGGGCCTTCATGTGCTGGAACTGGTCGTCCACGTACAGCCATACCCTGTGGGGACAGCAGTGTCCCGCCGGCCCTGCCTGCCTGCCCGCAGCAGGCTGCCCCACGGCCCCTGCCCCCGGCTCACCCTGTGGCATTGCTGTAGAAAGTGACGTAATGGGGAGCACCGTCAGCCAAGCTCTTCAGAGATTTCACCTCGGTCCTCACAAACCGGAGTGTCACGTGGCCCTGCTGCAGGAACACCTCGCATGGCCCATCCTGGGGACAGTGGCCGGGTCAGACTCACTCTCTCCAGCCCCCTGAGCCCCCACTGCTGCTGCAGGAGGTGGGGGAGCAGGTAGGTAGTCAGCCTCGGGAGGGCTGGACAAAGGTCAGACACAGGGAGAGAGGGGCCCCCAGGGGAAGGGCAGGGCGACACACCGGTGATGACCGGCGGTAGAGCAGACCGCTGTCCTGGGTGCTGCGAAAGCCAAAGCCGGAGTAGATGTTGCCACCAAGAGGCGGGACGTCGGAAAGCTCCAGGAGCAGGAAGCCGTGGCCATGGAAGGTCATGGTCCGTCCCACCTACGGGGAGAGCGACTGTGAGGGCCCCAGCCGCCAGAGGGAGCGCTGCTGGCCAGGCAGGGAGGGTCGGGGCTCACCAGCAAGTCGGCCGTGCAGCCTGCGCTGATGCCCGTGGTGTTCAGCCGTTTGAGATCCACATATTTGCCCAGAGCTTTGATGCCCTTGACGCAGCCACGCACTGAGCCTCCGGAGGGGAAAAGCCGCCGCAGGCTGCGGGACAAGCGTGTGTGGGGAGACTGGCACTGGGGAGCGAGGGAGGGGCCTGGGGAGAAGCCTGCCCCTCCCCGCCCGCTCTGCGCATGCTCACCTCAGGGGCAGCTGGTCTGGCGGCACGCCCCCCAGGTAGTAGGCATCCGCCAGCTCCAGCACGTTCTCCTGCTCCTTGCTGAACACGGTGGCCCTCTCCACCCGCACCAGAACGCGCTTGCGGCTGCCCCCCAGCAGGAACACCTGGATCTGGACGGCGTGACGTAGGGGCTTCAGGGCCAGCTGCGTCCCCTACGGCCCACCCCGCCCGCCCTCCTTACCGCCTTACCGCCTTGCTGGCCGCGGTCAGGGGCGGCGGGGTCTGCAGCGGGACAGCCTTCTCCAGGCCCGCACCAAAGTCATAGAAGAGCAGGAGATTACCTTCTAGTACGGCCAGGCACAGGAACTGGTCCTATGGAGTGGGCGGAGTCAGCACGGGGTGGAGTCGGCAGGGGGCTGGCAGGGGCGGAGTCCGCGCTGGGCAGCAGGGGGCGGAGTCAGCAGGGCGGTGCCAGCAGGGGGCGGGGCTGGTGGCAGAGGGCGGGGCTGGAAGGGGCGGAGTCGGGGCGGGCGGCAGGGGGCGGGGCCAGGGGGCCTGCCTCGTGCTGCAGGAAGAAGATGATGCCGTGGGAGGACACCAGACGCATCTCCAGTTCGAAGCGCTTGGTGGTGCCCATCTGTCTCTCCACGCTGATGCGGGCGAAGCCAGAGCCGTCCAGGTACGAACCGTCAGTGAGCCACGGGTCTCCAGTCGACTTGGAGCTGCAGGTCAGAGGCCGTGGGGTCAGCAGAGGGTGGGCCAAGTCGGGGCGAGGGGGTCACCAGGCCGCACGTACCGGGCACAAGGCTTATCCACAGCGGTGTTGAGCAGGAAGGTCTTCTCAAAGTTGTAGAGGCTGATCACCTCCTCATTGAGCGTGTCCATCTCAATGCAGCCCCGGTAGCAGGGGAAACGGAGGGGCTCCGGGGGCTGTGGGCACAGCACAGGGTCAGGGCCCCTCCCCCACCCCCACCTCAGACAGAGAGGAACCCAGGGTGCAGCGGGGCAGACTGAAGCCAGATGCCCAGCAAGATGTGCTGGATGAGCGTGCGGGGGACAGCCACGTGCCCAGGCTGGGCCAGGCTCACCGTGAAGTTGCTGGGGTAACACCCCACGTAGAAGACAAAGTCGTTGGGCTGCAGATTGAGCAGGCCCTCGGCCCCAGGGGCCACTGTGTCACCCTTGGTCTCGTGGATCATCTGCTTTTCCACCGTGACAGACATGTGGCCAAACTGGAGGGTCCTGCAGGCAAAGGCCAAGGGGTTTGGAGTGAACATGCAACCCAGCCAGTAGGGGGCAGTCCGGCAGCGGGGCAGGCCTCCCACCTGTCAATGCTGACGGCTGCAAACTGCTCCCCAATGTCCTCGTCAATGCTGAGGGTTGCGGGCCCCGCTCCTCCCAGGCGGTACACCCAGTGCACCTTCTGATCACGCAGAGCCACACCCATGTAGTCACCAGTGGCCTGGGGGGTGAGGAGACTCAGTAGGACAGGGAGCCGGCATGACCAGCCTGCTCCAACCTGGCGCCCAGCTCCACCCGGCCCGCCAAGCTTGCCGCGTACCTGGCGGCTGCCCATGTACAGCACAAACTGATCCCCAGTGACCTCGCTGGACGCCGCATTTGGGCTCTGGAGGTAGAACTTGAGGGCAGTGTAGGCGGCGAGGTCGCTGAGGTCCCGAGGGGCACGCAGCTGCACCCCTGAGCGCCCGTTGAACTTCATGGACACCTTGACCTGTGTAAGGCACACAGCCCGTCAGCACTGAGCGCCCGCTCTCCCAGTTGCCCCTGCCCCCCCGGCACTCCGGCCCACCTTGCTGGCGGCTCCTCGGGCCTCGGCGATGAGCTCCCGCACACGGCTGATGCTGGCCGACAGGGCCAGGCTGGCGTTGTGCGCCCCACGGTTCTCCAGCAGGCTCAGCTTGGCCAGCAGCTGCGGCAGCGTCTTCTCCAGGGTAGACACTGTGGAGAGCGGAGGGGAGGCCCTGAGAGCCTCGCCCCCGCCGCCCCCACCCCGGCCCAGCCCCCATCAGCGGCACCTCGAGCGGGAGCCCACCTGAGCGGCCTGCATCGAGCACCACCTGGCCCAGGTCCTGGCTCTGCAGACCGCCATACTGGCCCTGCCATCGCTCCAGATTCCTCTGCATGTCCCGAAGCCGGGACTGCACGCGGGCGGCTCTGTCCTGTGCTTCGGCGGCCACGGTCTTGGCGTGAGCAATCTTCTTGCTTGTCTCATCTGGCGAGCAATGGGCTCAGCGGGAGTCATGCGACCACCACCCTGGCCTCATCTCCCGCCAGGGAGACCTCCGAGTCCCCCTGCCCCAGT
>NW_011889020.1:89769-92231 GCF_000151845.1 Pteropus vampyrus
AACTGCTCCCCAATGTCCTCGTCAATGCTGAGGGTTGCGGGCCCCGCTCCTCCCAGGCGGTACACCCAGTGCACCTTCTGATCACGCAGAGCCACACCCATGTAGTCACCAGTGGCCTGGGGGGTGAGGAGACTCAGTAGGACAGGGAGCCGGCATGACCAGCCTGCTCCAACCTGGCGCCCAGCTCCACCCGGCCCGCCAAGCTTGCCGCGTACCTGGCGGCTGCCCATGTACAGCACAAACTGATCCCCAGTGACCTCGCTGGACGCCGCATTTGGGCTCTGGAGGTAGAACTTGAGGGCAGTGTAGGCGGCGAGGTCGCTGAGGTCCCGAGGGGCACGCAGCTGCACCCCTGAGCGCCCGTTGAACTTCATGGACACCTTGACCTGTGTAAGGCACACAGCCCGTCAGCACTGAGCGCCCGCTCTCCCAGTTGCCCCTGCCCCCCCGGCACTCCGGCCCACCTTGCTGGCGGCTCCTCGGGCCTCGGCGATGAGCTCCCGCACACGGCTGATGCTGGCCGACAGGGCCAGGCTGGCGTTGTGCGCCCCACGGTTCTCCAGCAGGCTCAGCTTGGCCAGCAGCTGCGGCAGCGTCTTCTCCAGGGTAGACACTGTGGAGAGCGGAGGGGAGGCCCTGAGAGCCTCGCCCCCGCCGCCCCCACCCCGGCCCAGCCCCCATCAGCGGCACCTCGAGCGGGAGCCCACCTGAGCGGCCTGCGTCGAGCACCACCTGGCCCAGGTCCTGGCTCTGCAGACCGCCATACTGGCCCTGCCATCGCTCCAGATTCCTCTGCATGTCCCGAAGCCGGGACTGCACGCGGGCGGCTCTGTCCTGTGCTTCGGCGGCCACGGTCTTGGCGTGAGCAATCTTCTTGCTTGTCTCATCTGGCGAGCAATGGGCTCAGCGGGAGTCATGCGACCACCACCCTGGCCTCATCTCCCGCCAGGGAGACCTCCGAGTCCCCCTGCCCCAGTAGGACCAGCAGCAGGGACGCTGACCCCTATGGATCCCCTGAGAACCTTGGCACCACGGGGACCCACCCTCCAGCCGCCGCCAGATGGCTTCTCCCGCCAGCCCCCTGGACCGGAGTAGGTCACCCTGACGTCTTCCCAAGTCAGCTCGATCCTGTCGCCCCGGACGCCGTGCCAGTCCTGGGCCACCAGCATCTCCTGGGGCGCTGCAGTAACGTTCTACTCTAAAGTGGGGCACAGCCCCAGGGCCTGCTCCAGCCCAGTCAGACACCTCGCTCCTCTGCTCCCCAGGCTCCCCCGAGGCCGCCTTCTGGCTCTAGGCTCCGCAGCCCCCTTACCCCCACGTCTCCCCTCAAGCTCGCCTAGCAGCTGTGCCCCCGCAGCGCCCCTGCCGCAGACATGTCCACGCCCCCACTCGCATCATCTTCTCCACAGCTCTTTCCCTCCCGTCACTTGCTGCTCAGGGCTGGTTCGGTGTGTGTCTCCTAACCAGAGGCAGGTCCCCAGAGGCAGGTCCCCAGAGGCAGGTCCCTAGGGCCAGGGCCACCTGCTATGGGACTTCCTTCAGCTGCCCTGGTCACTGTTCTGGACGGCACAGACGGCAGGTGTCTCTTATCACAGATCTCTAATGGACAGGGCTGGCTGGAGTGCCGCCCACGTGTGGCAGGTGCCCGTTCCCCTCTGGGGACGGGCTGTGAGAGTGAGGACAGGGAGGAGACCCGGCCCACCTGTGTCCATGGCCAGCATGGCCTGCACCTCCTGGATCTGGCCTGCCAGCTGCTCCTTCTTGGCCTGGGCGTTGCGGAGCTGGGAGTCCACGTCCTGAAGAGTGGCCCGCACTGCAGGGGAAGCAGCCTCAGCTCTGGAGTCCCAGCCCCGTGTGCCAGCCCACTGTGGTCCTCCTGACCAGGAGGGACCGGGGCCGACACGCACACAGGCAGGCGGAGACACCCCGCACAAGGGCCCTCGCCTCGGGGGAGGCACAGGAGAACTTCGTGTCTCGAGGTCCCCTCCCGGTTCCACAGCAGAGCGTGATTGTCCCCATTCCATGGGTGAAATCTCCACAGCTCAGAAAAGCCAAGCTGTTGCCCGCGTTCTAGCAGCGGGGGGCCCCCACGCCCCACCGGCCCTTCCTCACCCAACAGTCCTCCAGCCAGGACAGCAGACGCACTTGTCAGCTGGCCCCGTGTCCTCTTCCCGGACTCCGTCACAGTCAGGGGGCAGTGGCCTTTGCTCAGACATGCCGAGCCAGTGGGGAGCAGGGTTCCCACACAGGGCGGCCACCTCACTGACGTGCCATAGCCCCCCACAAACTCTCGCACACTGCCCAGAGCCTGAGGGTCCCCGCGGAGACCGGACATGCGGGCAGAAGCAGCACTCACCGCGGTCCAGCCTCCGCTGCTCCCTGAGGGCCGCTTCCCCCAGGCCACTGCTGTTGGCCCGCAGCTCCCTGGCTCGCGGCCCCAGGCCCTGCTGTACCACCGTCTG
>NW_011889020.1:92281-100286 GCF_000151845.1 Pteropus vampyrus
GTGTCCTCTTCCCGGACTCCGTCACAGTCAGGGGGCAGTGGCCTTTGCTCAGACATGCCGAGCCAGTGGGGAGCAGGGTTCCCACACAGGGCGGCCACCTCACTGACGTGCCATAGCCCCCCACAAACTCTCGCACACTGCCCAGAGCCTGAGGGTCCCCGCAGAGACCGGACATGCGGGCAGAAGCAGCACTCACCGCGGTCCAGCCTCCGCTGCTCCCTGAGGGCCGCTTCCCCCAGGCCACTGCTGTTGGCCCGCAGCTCCCTGGCTCGCGGCCCCAGGCCCTGCTGTACCACCGTCTGCAGACATGGGGACAGGACAGCGTTCGCACCCACCCGATGGCAGCCGGGGTGGGCAGGGGCTCCTGTGGGGGCTGGGGGGAACGCCAGGGCCTCACCGCCCACGCGTGGCTGGCCTGCTGCAGTGCTTGGCCCGCGGCCCCCTCAGCAGCCTGCACAGCCCGCAGGATGCTGCTGTAGGCGTTGGCGGCCTCGATGGCCCGCTGGATGAAGCGGTCCTGGTTGACTCCACGGATGATGCTGTTGGGGAGGCGGGGAAGGCGGGGAAGGGCCCCAAGCTGTGTGAGCTGGGCCTGCATGGCTCCAGCCCAGCACGCGGGCCTCCTGCCATCATGGCTGCCCGCCCTTCCTGCCCCTTCCTGCCTGGCCCCTGTGGGGACAATGGCTTCTCCCTCTGGGAACCTCCCCCGCCCCCACAGCAAGCTGCCCCCTTGACGCCTCAACTGCCTGGCGGGGACCTGGGCTGCGTCCTGGGGTGCCCGTCCTTGGGCCCCGCACCTGGAGAGATTGTGGGCCAGCTGGTCCAGCCGCCACGCGTGGGCCTCGGCAGCCTCCACCAGGTCCACCTTCCCGCTTGCTGGGAAGAAGGCACGCATCTTCTCCAGTAGCGGCGTCCGGGCCCCGTCCAGGCTGGCGGCAAGGCGCTCAGACTCCTGGGGCGGAAAGGCTTAGGTGGGACCCCCATCCTGACCCCTTACTCACTTCCCATACCCAGGACCCCAGGGACCACGCTCTGCATGCAAAGCAGCGTCCAACCCCACCCACTGCACTGCCCCGGGAGACCCGCTCACCTCCTTGGCCTGGTCCACGTCCTGCAGGAACTTCGAGACCAAGCCCAGGGTGTCACTAGCTGCCTGCAGGGTGGCCCTCAGAGTGGCATTGTCCCGGGACAGCTCCTGCTTCCGGTGCTGGAGGTGATGAGGAGTGAGCAGGCTGACAGGGTGACGGGGACAAGCAGGAGCAGTGGGCGGGGCAGAGAGGTGCCCTCACCAGCGCCTCCTCCAGGCGTTCCTGGTTGCTGCTGTTGAGCTCCTCGGCCTCCCGCGTGGTGCCCACTGCCCGGTTCAGAGCCTCTCGCAGGTCCATGAGGCCAGCCTCATGCTGGGCCAGCTGGTCTCGGGTGTGGGTAGCCAGCGCCTGGTTCCCCTCCCAGCGGCTGGTCAGCTGCTCCTGCACACGGGCCAGCACTGGCCAAGACCCAGTACGGGCACGGTCACTGGGGCAGTGATTCCAGTGCCTACCCGCCAGGCTCCCATCTGCCCCCATGAGCTGATGTGATGCCACTCCGTGCTGACCTCAGCCCCGGGGCTCCTGGCCGCACCCTCGCCCGCCCCTGGGGCCACACACTCACATCTCCGGGCCTCGCCCAGCTCGGCCTCAGCCGCTGCCCGCGGGGCGCCCAGGTCGCGGACGCGCATCTCCCTGAGCAGGCGCTCCACCTGGGCCAGCGTCCGGCGAAGCTGTTCGCCTGAGGGGACCGAGGCGTTCGCTGGCGACAGGCGGTCTGTCTGGAGTGCCAGGTCTGTTGGGGTTTGAGAAGGAGGCGGTCAAGCCCGGGGCGGACGCTGGCCCACCAGCTTACAGGCTGGACACCCCGAGCATCCTCAGCAGCGCCCGGGCACTCCCAGAGCTCCTGGCTCCAGGCCGCGGCTGTGCTCCGGTCCAGGCCGCCTGGCCCTCTGCCGACACCCCTCACCTCCCACAGCCCCCACACTACCCCCTGCCGCCTTAGCCTCCTCGCCTGGCCGACCCCTCCATCTAGCGCTTAGCTGAAATTCCACTTCTTTCCCGGCCCCCGGGCTAGGCCAGCCACCCTGAGATCTCTTCTTAGTGACACGCTTCAGTTTGTAATTAAGAGGCCGGCCAGCAAGTTCCCCCAGAGAGGCAGGGTCCACCCACCCGCTCACTCCAGCCACCCTGGCCGCCTCATCCTCCCCCAACTGTGCCCTATCGACCCGTCAACCGAGGCAACGTCCCCGCGTCCAACATCACTCCCGCCAGGTCTTCACTCTGCTCCCCCCGCCCGCTCCCCCCGGCCAGGCCGGCTCCTACCGCTTAGGGCCTGCTCCACAGCCCGGATGGCCACCAGCAGCGTCTGTGCCCGGCCCAGAGTGGCCTCCGTGCTGTCCACCAGCCGGCCAGCCTGGGCCCGGGCCCCTGTGGCCTGTGGACACAGCGCCCCATCAGCCCACAGCCCCTGCTGGCTGGGGAGATGAGTGGGAAAGGGTGGGGGCCTGGGGAGGGGCCCTGGGCCTGAGCAGAGGGTCAGGAGTGACAGTGGGGAAGGGTCCCTGAGGGAGGGGTCCTGCCTGGCCGTCCAGCCGCTGCACATCCTGCCCGAGGCTTGCACTCTGTCGCTCCAGCATCCCCAGCTGCTGCTCGGGCTCGTGGGGCGGGCCTGGAGGACCCCGGAGCTGGCCCTAGGGGGAGGAGACAGTGAGCGCCTGTCCCCTGGGAGAGGCGGCTGGGAGCGGGCCACGCGGTACCTTCAGGTCTGCGATGGAAGCATTCAGCCTGTGTAGCCCGGCCCAGGCCGCGGCGCTGGAGCTGACCGTGCGCAGCTGGTCCCGGATGGCGGGCAGGAGGGCGCCCGCCCGCTCCAGGTCGTCCAGGAGCACCACGACGCAGTGGTCACACACTGTGGGCAGCACGGGCAGGTCAGCGCAGGGCGTGGGGTTGGCCTGGCGGGACCAGGCTGGGTGGACAGCGACAGGCTGATGGGCTCTGCACAGGGGCTCCGAGGGCAGGTGTGGGGTCCGTGGGAGAACTGAGACGGAGGGGCGGGGCCAGGGACTCCGCTAGGGGTCGCAGGTCAGTGGGGCGCTGGGACCTGCACCCCCGAGCAGGGCTGGAGCAAGAGGGGGTGGGGGACAGCAGAGACGTACCTTCACAGTGCACGCCCGGGCCCCCGGGCCTGCCGGGCACGGGCACCTGGTGCTGCTGGCTGCAGGTGTCACAGCGCTCCCCACTGAGCCCAGGGGGGCACGTGCAGCGGCCCGTGTGCAGGTCACAGGGGCCCCCCTGGCACTGGCAGCCTGGGGTTGTAGGAGGACGGGGTGAGTGGCTGACCCAGTGCCCCAGGGTATTCACCACCCCGTGGTGCCCAAAGGGTCACACTCACGCCTGCAGCCCTGCTCGGGGAGCCCCCAGTGGCCAGGGGCACACTCTCGGCACTGGAGCCCCGCAGTCCCTGGCCGGCAGTGGCACTGCCCACTCTGGGGGTGGCATTCGGAGCCCTCAGCAGCTGGTCCACAGGCACATGGTCGGCAGCCGCCACAGCCCTCGAAGCCAAAGTGTCCGTCCTGTGGCACGGGTACAGTGTCACAGCTCTGCCCAGGCCTCGGGACCCATGTCCTCCCCTCCTTCAACCATAGGCCCTGTCCGTCCAGCCCCTGCACACCCAGCCCCGCCCTCCCAAGCGGCCCTACCTGGCAGCGGTCACAGCGAGGCCCTGTCACACCCGCCTTGCACAGGCAGCGCCCGCTACGGGGGTCACAGGTCTCCGTCCCACAGGGGGAGCAGTCACACCCTGCAGAAGGTGGGGCTGTGACAACAGCCCTTCCCCCCCACCCCAGACCACCACTGCCCGCTCACTGTCCCATCTTGCTCTCCTTCCCTGCAGCCCACACACAGCCAGAGGGGCCGCAGTCAGTATGGCCCAGCCCCAAAGCCCCTGGGCCCGCGGAGAGGGGCGTGCCCAGGCGGCCCCCTTCCCGTGGGGCCAGCGTGGACAGCAGCTCCGCACAGGCCGCCCCCGGGCGTACGGGAGCAGTTGCCAGGCAGCAGGGCGTCGCCGTAGAAGCCGGGCGCGCAGGTCTCGCAGCGGGGCCCAGCGGTGTGTCGCAGGCAGCCGCGGCAGGCACCGGTCAGCGGGTCGCAGTCCTTGAACAGCAGGTTGGGGTCACCGTTGCCGCTGCAGTCGCAGGGCTGGCACGAGCTGCCCAGCACCAGCGGGTTCCCGAAAAAGCCGGGCGCGCACCTGGAGCGAGGGCGGGGTCAGCGGCCGGTGCGGGCGCGCACCGGGGCGAGGGCGGGGTCAGCAGCTGGTGCTGGCCGCGCTTGGGTGCCCCGCATCCCGGGGCCCACGCTCAGGTGCTGTACTGGCCGCGCTCACGCCCTCCCTGCCGCTCACCGCTCGCAAGAGGTCCCCGCGTAGCCGGGTTTGCAGAGACACTGGGTGCGGCCACCTCGAGAGACACAGCCCACGGCGAAGCTGCAGAAACAGGCGGTTGTCACGCGCCCGCATGAGCGGTCGGCGCACTCATGCTGGGCCCGACTCCAGGAGCTGGGGGCCCGTCCTCGTGGGCCCGCCCAGCCTCCGCAGAGCTCTGCTGACCCAGCCGCTTACTTGTTGGAAGGCACGGCCAGCGGACAGGGGCAGCTGACGCAGGGGGCTGCGGGGTCCTCGGACCCACTACGCACGAAGCCGGCCTGGCAGTGCTCACAGTGGTCGCCCTCTGTGCTGTGCTGGCAGCCCTGGGGGGGAGGGCACAGGTCGGCACTGATAGTGGGGGCCCCGCTTCCCACCCGAGGGTCTAATCAGCTCCCACCAGGGACTGCACCATGGCCAGCCGGAGCCTGGCCAAGGCGCATCCCGCCCCCAGGCATCAGCGTGTCTGTCACCACTGCCTGGAGGCTTCTCATCCCCCCCCCCAGTGTGCCGATGGTGCTGCCCGTCCTCTATCGGGTCCCACTCACCACGCAGACGCCTGAGCCAGGGAGACAGCGGTCTGAGTGGCCGTGACACTGACAGGGGACGCAGCGACCCAAAAAGGGACCTTTGATGTCCCGGTAGTAGCCGGGGGCACAGTCCTGGGGGAGGGGAGGGGGCGGGGCCAACATCACAGGGCAGACCCGGGCAGGGGGTGGGCGTGTGGGCAGCAGGTAAGGGAATGCGGACGGCGTAGGGAACGGAGTCTGGCTGGACTGGACAGTGAACGGATAAAGGGCCAGGCAGGGAGGTGGATGACAGCGGACTGGCGGACTGCTGAGCGAACGGCTGGCTTAGCGGGAGGCAGGGGTGGGAAGGCAGGGATGGACAGGGCGAGGCAGAGACGGGGTGGAGGGCAGCGACGGTCACTGCTGGGAGACAGGCGAGCCCGGGCGGGGGGGGGGGGGGGGGCGGTCGGGGGCAGGCTGACCACTGGGGGGCAGCCTGCTGGCCTGGTGCTGCCCCCACTGCCTCACCTGGCATGAGTCCCCGAGGTAGTTGGCAGGGCACATGCACAGCTCCACGTTGCTGGCCGGAGGCCCCCCGCCCGCCTCGCTGGCCACCTCCAGCGCCACCCTGCGCAGGGAGACGGCTGAGGACATCTTGGAGAAGAGGGCGCGGATGTGCAGCTGCTCCAGGCTGGCCAGCACCATCATGAGCTCCTCGCGAGACACTGCGCTGTGCGTCTCCGCGTGCCGGAAGTTCCCCTGGAGGCCAGGCAGGTGCTCAGTGGGGCAGAACGGCCCCTCCCCCGGGGCCGGGGCGGCCGGGTCACAGCGTGCGGGGGGCGGGGCGTGGGCTGTCCGGGTCACAGTATGCAGCAGGGGCGCGGCAGCTGTCCGCCTCAGCCGTGCACGAACACTGGTGCACACACTCATTTTCAAGCACACAAAGAGACACCAGGGGCACTTTCTGATCTGAGGGACGAGTGCTTTCTCAAACATGACACAAAACGCTGACTGCAAATTGAAAATCGATGAATTTGAGTACGTGAAATGTAGGAACATCAGAACACACCTCAGACGGAGACAAGCAAGAAGCAAACAGGGAAGAGGCGGCCACTTCTCTGCAGTGGAGCAGAGGCCACGTGTCGAGAAGGACACAGAACTCCTCCGTGAGGACGAGGAAGGCCGCGAGCCCGAGAGCAGCGGGACAGGGACACAGGCAGCTCACGGCAGGGACCGGCGGCGTGGCGAGTGTCGGATGAGCCCGTGCTGCCTCAGGACTGCTGGCTGTCACAGAGTGGACGCGGCACCCTGGGGCCTTTGTGACCTCTCGGGCCATGTGTGGTCCGTTGGGACCTGGGCCCCAGGCCAATGCCACTCACCTCCACCAGCTGCAGCTGCCTGCGGTGCACGTGGCCAGGGGTCGGGTACACCGGCTCCAAGAACATGATGCTCATCTGGTTGCCCTGGGAAGGCAGGCGTGTGTGTGGTCACAGGCTGCCCACTGTCCGGGCTCGGCCCTACCCACCTGGCAGCCACTGCCCGTCAGCCACCTGCAGCACCACATCCGGCCTGCTTTCTGTGGGCACAAACACGTCTCCCCGCTGGGACTCTGAGTGCAGCTCGTAGTGGAGGGTCCCGCCGTAGGAGGACACCTGGGGGCCGGACAGAGGAGCGTGACCTGGCCGGACCCTGTCCAGGCACCCAGAGCCGCCGGTAGAGGACGTGGGCACTGGGGCACTCATGCGACCCCCATGGGCACCTTCCAGAGGGCCCACTCACCCGGTCGCCCAGGTAGGAGGGCGGGGCCTGCCAGTACAGCTCCGTGAGGGCGTCGGGCGCGTGCCGCAGGTCTGCGTGCAGCAGCTCCGCCTCCGCCCGCAGCTCGTGGGGCACCACCTGCCGGTCACCGCTCAGCAGCGTCCAGCCCTGCATGTCCACGAGCTGGGGGCAGGTGAGTGGGCTCTCAGTGGGCGCCCCGAGTGTCACAGGGCCCCGCCCCGCATTCCAGACCCAGCTGTGGGGGGAGTGGCAACCCCCGCCCCAGGACCCCCGCCCTGGCACCTCCTGGCGGGTGTGCGTGGAGCTCCTGCAGCGCTCCGTAGCGCCGAAGCAGAAGCAGCGGGTGCAGCCTTTGGGGTTGGCGGCGTCCAGGGAGAAGGTCCCGAGGCGGCACTGGTCACACCTGGGGCCCTGCACGTTCTCCTGGGTCATGAGAGCAGGGCAGGTCGGTTGGCGCATGTGGGGCGTGCCGTCATCCCGTGGCGAAGGCCAGCGGACCAGGCAGGACACAGCGGCCCTGGCCGCCGGAGACCCCACCCCGCACCTTGCAGTAGCACTGGCCCGTGACGGGGTCGCACACGCCGGGTGCAGAGCCGGCTTGGTGGCAGTCGCAGGGGTGGCAGCTGGGGTAGCCGTGGAAGCCGGGGGCACAGGTGTCACAGCGGCGCCCGGCTACGTTGGGTCTGCACCTGTGGGGGTTCAGGACGGCTGGGTCCCCCACCTGGACCCCTCACGTGGGGCAAGACGGCGAGGGGCCCCCTGCCACCCAGAACTGAGGGAGAGGACACGGCCGAACCCGGAACGCGGGAACGGGGTGTGGGCGCCACCCGGACCCCAGACCACCCGAGGCCGTGGCGGCACCACTCCTGCCCCTCACTTGCACTGGCCGCTGTCCGTGTCGCAGGAGGGGTCTGCGAGCTCCCGGATGCCGGGCCCCGAGCAGCTACACTCCTCACAGCCGACCAGCGGGTGGCAGCCGAAGGTCTGGGGTTGGCAGACCGTGCAGTGGGGCCGCACGGTGCGCGGCGGGCAGATGCACTGGCCCGAGAGCTCGTCGCACAGGCGGCCGCTACAGTCACAGGCTGCGGGAAGTGGGCACAGGGCTGGTGGACCCTCGTCCCTGCTCGGAGGACCCAGACTACAGCCCTGGGGCGTAAGGCCAGGGACAGGCCGACCCCAGCAGCTCCTGTGACGTGGGGTGAGCCTCCCGGAATCATCCAATCCCTGGAACCTTCTGGGTGACTGTGCAAGGCCTCGGCCACAAGCTG
>NW_011889020.1:101471-108392 GCF_000151845.1 Pteropus vampyrus
AGCCAGAGCCACCGGCCCTCAGGCACCCGCACAGTCACAGTGAGCTCGCTGTCAGTCACGTCCAGGAGGGCCTGGCCCTCACACAGCACCAGGGCGCGGCAGCCATAGCCGTGCGGGCAGAAGCTGGCGTTGGCGTGGCCTGCAGCAGTAGGAAAGCCAGTCCGTCCCCAACACACAGAACGTCTGGGCCCACGCCATCATCCCGGGTCCTGCAGGCACCAGGAGGGACTGGCCCCCACACTGCGCTAGTCAGCCATTGTCATGTGTGAAGGTCCACACGCGTAGGTCCCTGGGCTTGGCGGGGTGAGGACAGGCATGTAGGAACATGCGTGCTGTCACCCAGCCTCCCATGGTGACCTCTCGATCACCCGTGTGTGATGAGTGAGCCCTAATTCACAGAACAGATGCGAGGAGCAGAATGGGAGGGGCCCAGGAGATCGGGCACGGCAAAGGACACTGGGTCACCTCGTTTGATGACTGACAGCAGGTGCGGGGTGAGGACTTGTCACCCACAGCCAGGTGACGGGCACCGTGCTCTGGGCCGCGTGAGCCATGGAGCCACATCGTGTGGCTGAGACTCCGACGGGCCCCTTGTCCGGGGTCCGTCCCCACCGCCCGCCACAGCCACTTACCCTGCCAGATGCGGCCGCCGTTGACGAGGACCTCCACGACGAAGGTGGGGTGGGCCGGCTGGAAGCCGTGGAGCAGGACAGCGTAGCGGCCCAGCGCGGGGACGTGGGTGGTGAAGACCACCGTGCCCTGCGGGGGAGGCTCCGGTGAGCGGCAGAGGCGTGGGGATGCTGGGGGGACCCGAGCTGGCCCACTGCTGCCTGGACCACCCGCCAAGGGCAGCTGGCGGGGCGGCCACAGCCCTGGCCCAGCCCACACCCGCCCCCCGATCCCGGGGCCTCGCCTGGGGATGGCGCAGCAGGGTGGGCTCTGCGTCGGGGTCCACGGCGGTGGGGGGCCGAGGCTGGGGCCCGGCCGGGGCTGCGCCAGGGACGAGCTCCGGAGAGTGTGTCAGTGGGAGGCTGGGCGGCAGCGGCAGCACCTGGCAGTCCCTGAGGACGATGGGCTGGGGCGGCTTTGGGAAGCGGGAGGGCAGGCAGGCGGCCCTGGGGACAGCACGGGCGTGAGTCCTGGCGTCCCGTCCAGTGTGCTCGCTGGCCACCCCGCCAGCCACTCAGGCCCCACCGGCCACACTACCTGCTGGGGCTGAAGGTGCCATGGCTGCTGACACAGTGGACCCGGGGCTCCACGAACTCCGGGGTGAAGGTCTCCACAGGCACCAGGGTGACGCTGTGCTGTGGGCGGGGCCAGGCGTGGACGTGGAGGCACCGGTGGAGCAGGCCTGCACCCCGGCGTCCCCCGCCCCACCCCCGTCCTGCACTTTGCATCCAGGCCCTGAGCAGCTCTGCCGGCCCTGCCTCTGGTTGTACAGCCCCCAGCCCGACTGCGGTTTCTGGGGCCCGGGCACCTCCCGGCTGTGCCCGTGGCCCTGCTCCTCCCACCATGTGGCCCCCTGCCTTCCCCTCCGCTCCAGGAGCAGGACCGGCACAGGCCGATGCTCGGTAAACGCGGTTCGCAAGCGGGCGTCTCTGCCCTGTGCTGTCTACTGCAACGTTAAGTACGCAGTGACAAATGTGACAAGCACAAGACCTTGCAGGGGATCTAGAAAACCCTGCAGTGCCGACAAGGGTTGCTGTGTGACCCGGCATCACGCGTCCACCTCCCACAGGGTGTCGGCAAAAGAGCACCCTGCCCGATTCACCATGGGAAGTTCCAGAACAGCCAAGGTAAGTGGCGCCTTCATATGGGACAGCTGCCTGGGGGCCTGCAGGACATCCTGGCCTGGGAAGCATGCTGGGCCATGGGCCCCACGTCCACGGGAAACCTCTGTGGGCAGCAGGCCACGACCGTGCTGGACACACCGCAGGTCCCCACGCAGCCCAACCGGGAGGCGGCAGAGCCCGCGTCCATGAGCAGCGTCGGAAGCCTGTGCGCTGCAGTGGGGCTCGGAACCCTGGTGTGGGCTCCGGCCACGTCCCTGCTGTGTCTCAGTGCTGTCTGACGCTTTTACAAAAACTGCACGTTCTCAGAGGCCGAGGGACGTGTAACACGACAGACTGCACAGTGCGCTGCAGAGAGCGGACAGCGTCCACTCTGTCTCATGTGAATGACCGGCCGCTGGGCCATGGACGCCCGCTCAGTGATTTAGGCCACGTCATGATCGGTGCTCACGACTCGCTTCCCCCAGCTCTGTGAGGCTGATACGGCGGCAAACCGGCCGAGCGCCTGGTGCTGCGGAGCCCGGGGGAACTGCCGCTTCCTGACGCTGGGGAGCAGCCCCCCTCATGCGGGGACATTTCAGTAAATGATACCCAGAAACGGGATTTGTTAAGACCCTGGCTTCTTTCCACGCCTACGCCAATGCATCACACTTCCACTACGTGGCCAGGGACATTATCACTAAATAAACGTACGCTTTGTACCCACGGGGAAAACGCACTGCAGATGAGGGGGTCCCAGAAGAAACGGGATGGCACAGGCCGATGGCCGACAGCGGTGTAGGCGGCGGGAACCTGGGTGCGTTACACTATCCTCTGCTCTGATGCGAATTTAAAATCTTCCAAAGGACCCAACCCCATAGGAAGGGTCCTAGGGCCCGAGGGAAGGGGTCAGGGCCTTACCAGGAAAAAGTGTGCCCGTTCGGCTGTGAGCTGGACGCTGGCCTCTGTGTCCAGATGGAAGACGGCCAGGTGCTGCTGGGCATCCAGAGCGGTGCCACGGCACAGCATGCTGGGGACGGGGTGGGGGCGGTTAGCAGGTGGGCGGCCTGGGGCCCGAGCCCTCCCACCTCCTCCCTGCCCACCTGTACAGGCAGGGGTGCAGGGTGAGCGCCCCCTGCTGGGGGGCCCGCTGGGGGGTGTGCATGGTCACGCCCAGCTCCTGGCGGGTGTCCTCGTTGGCGTACTCCACCACCAGGGCATAGCGGCCGGGCTGTGGCACCGCCACCCGCAGCTGGACGTCCATCTGGGGGAACGGGCAATCAGACCCCGAGAACAGGACCGCACGTGCTTCCTGGACACTGTTGCTGCTTGGGGTCCTCCGCCCAGGACACTGCAGACACTCGGCCTTCTGACCCCTGGTCACTCCGAGCCTCCTCCGCCTAGCGAGAACCACTGGCCGCATCGCAGCTGAGCGCCCAACGCCCGGAGGTCCAGCCCAGACGGCTGTGTCCACACTGAGCCAGAGGACAGGTGCGCCGGCATTGACTCCCAGGGTCAGACGCTCCCCTGCTCATCACCGTGACCCGGCACCTGTGCCTCATCTCTGCAGCATGGACCCCGGCCCCCCGGGCCAAGGGCCCGCCTCCCCAGGTCTAGACCCCGCCTGCCCTCTCTGAGGTCCCCGGACACGCACATCACTGCCCTGGCAGGCGGCCAGCGGTGGGTGGGAGGGGCTGAGCTGCTCCGTGGGGCAGGGCCGGGGCAGGCTGTTGTCATGGCGACACAGGGCCTTGGGCCCAGGGGCTGAGGGAAAGCCATCCAGGGGCAGGTGAGTGTAGAGGAGGCAGCTGCGGGTGGGGAGACACAGTCGGTGGTCAGCACGGGGGGGCGGCCTGGGCACAGTGAGGGTCAGGCCCCCGCCCCAGCAGGCCTGTGCTCACTTCTCCCCGGAGCGCTGGGCGGTGGGCCGGAACGTGCAGGCCTCGGTCACCCGCAGCTGCAGGAGAGCCGCCTCGTAGTAGACACTGGGCAGCAGAGCCACGTAGTCCTGGAGGGAGGGAGAGAGGGAGGTTGGTGCTGCGGCCCCCCGACCCCGGACCCCTCCGGACCCGCCCACCCCGCTCGCCCCCTGCCTCACCAGCAGCACCCCTTCGGCCTCCACGAGCAGAGCCCAGGTGCCGGGGTTCAGCACGAAGGGCTCCCCGAAGCCCCTCTGGGGCACGGTGACAAAGGCGGGCTCCGTGCTGGGCGGGAAGACGACGGGCTGGCTCTGCTCCGTGCCTGCGGTGGGAGCGAGACTCTGGCCACAGCCCCCGGCCGGCTCCCCACCCACCTCCCCACCCACGCACGGGCGCCCGGGGCAGGGCTGGGGCTGGTGGGGGAGAGGTGAGTGGGTGCGGGGCGCAGGGGAGGAGAACTCACAGTTGGTGCAGGTAGCGAACTTGCCCTCCTCCCGCACAGACACCCGTCCGCTCACGCTCGTGGGCCCGCGGTTGACATAGCGGAAGACAAGCCGGAAGAGGTCAGGAGAGGTCACGTCCAGCCTTGCCACGATTCTGGGCTGGGGGGCACGGGGAAGCCAGGTCACCCCTCCCTGGCCGGTCCCGGCCCAGTCCTGGGACCTCAGCTCGCTCCGCTCCGCCGGTCCTGGCGAGGGGCCGTGCCGCCCACCTGGATGGGCGCCATCTGCGCGTAGCCCCTCCAGCTGAAGTTCTCGAACTCGAGGGGGTTGAAGCCGAAGCGCACGGGGCGGCCGTCGGGCGTGGCCGCCTCCTCCAGCTCCAGGCGCACGTGGTGCAGGTCCGGCAGGAAGTGGTCCGGCGCCGGCCTGCCACGGCACGGCGCTCAGGGGCGGCCCGCCAGGGTCCCCAGGGGGAGCCCCCCGCCCCACCCTGCGCCCCGCGCCCAGCCCCGGGGCGGGGCACCCACTCGCTGCAGGTGGGGCCCTGCGTGTTGGGGCGACACCGGCAAGCGCCCGTCCTGGGTTCACAGCCCTGGCCCAGCGCACCTCCCACGTCGCACTGGCAGCCTAGAGCAGAGGGAGCCCGGTCACCGCCCACCGTCGCCCACCTCCGTGCTCCCCCCAGCCCCTCCCCAGGACTCTGCTCCTTTCACAGACAGCCCCCCAGGGCTCTGCCCACCCCGTCCGGAGCAACGGGCAGAGAAGGCAACTTTCTCCTCCCACTGGCGGCCACCAGCGGCTCTGGACAACGCGGCCAAGTCCAGGCTCAGGAGCAAGGGCGCCAGGACGGGTTGGTGATGTCTGCGGGGTGCAGGACGGAGGGGAGGGGGGCCTGTGGAGCCCGTGCCTCCTCCCTCCCAGGCCGCACAGGCCTGGCTGCACTCGGCCCTGCCCGGGGTCCTGGCCACCCCGTCCCTCCTGGGGCTCGGCCTCTGCAGATGGGGCCTGAGGGCTCAGCAGGCGGCACTCACTGTGGCAGCCGAAGTAGTTGGCCTGGTCCAGCCCGAAGAAGCCGTCCTTGCAGGCCGCGCATGTCCGGCCGCACACGTGGGCCTTGCAGAAGCAGTGGCCGTCGCTCTGAGGGCCGAGGGAGAAGCTGGGACCAGGCGGGGGGCCCGATGTGCCTGCCTCCACCGCCCCCAGAACCTGGCCCTCACACTCACCGGCTGGCACTGGGCAACTCCCCCCAGTGTGCCTCTGGGGTCGCAGCTGCAGCCTGGGGGGGGGGGCGGGGCATGCCTGAGTGGGGGAGGGGCCGAGGGCCTGGCCTCCACCCCGCAGGAGTCTCCTACAGTCCCCCACACCCACTCCGGCCAGACTCACGGGTGCAGCCTTTGGGGTTGCTGGGGCTCAGCCCCCAGAACCCGGGTTTACAGCGATCACAGCTTGGCCCCTCCACGTGAGCCCGGCACGCACAGGGCACCTGTGCCTGTGAGGATGACATGAGGGACGGAGTGAGCCCTGTTCCTACCCATGAACCTCCGCCCCTGACTCTGCCTCGTGCTGGCACGCCCCTAGAGTGAGCAGAGGACCAGCCAGGGGGACAAATGGGCCCTGAGGTGGCCTTGGCGACCCAGCAGGAGGGGCAGTGATGGTCTCACTGGGCACGATGGCCCGCCCCACCGAGGGCTGACCTGGGCTCACCTCAGGAAGGTCGTGATCGGCCGGGGCCAGCCCAGCAGGGTGGCAGGAGCCAGCTGTGGAGAGACACCAGGCCGTGGTGAGTCCTTGGTCACTCACGCCAGGCCGTGGTGAGCCTGATGGCCAGGAGTGTCCCCAGGCCTGGCCGGGACCCACACCCCATGGGGCTCAGCGCTCGGGGCTCCCACAGGTGCAGCAGGCGTGAAAATGTGCGCTCCCACACTCGCCCCCATACACCTGCCCATGGCTCACATTTATGGGACACACGCACAGAGCACACGTGGCTATATGCGCAGTGCGTGAGCACACACATCCAAGACCTGCTGCGCGGAGATGTGCACACTCGTGAAGCACGTGAACGCACACATGCACAACACGGAGACACTGACGTGAGCACACGCGTGCATACCGCGCGGACACGCACAGGAGCACCGAGCAGCTGGCCAGTGGAGGGGACCCCTGGCACAAGGCAGCGTGCGGGGCGCGGACCACACGCAGCTCGTGACACGCACGCCGCGCCAGCCTCACCTTCGCAGTCGGGGAAGTTGTAGGTGCCGGGCACACACGAGTCACACCGCAGCCCCGTCACGCGGGGCCGGCAGCTGCACTGCCCGCTGCGAGGGTCGCAGGCTGTGTGCAGGGAGCCATCCGCAGAGCAGTGGCAGGCTGGGGGGACAGGGAGCGGGTGGGTGCGCGGCGGGGCACGCCTGCCCGCCCCACCTCCCGCGGGGACACTTACGGGCACAGGCGGGGAAGCCGTGGTGGCCGGGGCTGCACTCCTGGCAGGTGGCGCCCGTGTAGCCGGGGCGGCAGCGACACAGCCCGCCTGCTCCGCAGACCTCGTCCAGGGCGCCCCGGGGGTCACAGCCGCAGGCTGCGAGGGGCAGAGGATCAGGCCACGGCACCCGAGGGTGCCCTCCTGCCCCGCCTGGGCCCCAGCCCCTCCCTGCCCATCTGCTCACCGCGGCAGTCGGGGTAGCCGTGGTGGCCGGGGCGGCAGCGGTCACAGTGAGGGCCATCAAACCCGGGCCGGCACGGGCAGCGGCCAGCCTCGTCGCAGCCCTCGGGCAGGGTCCCTGCGGGGCTGCA
>NW_011889020.1:109522-113114 GCF_000151845.1 Pteropus vampyrus
AACAGTGGCCACTGTCCCTGCGCCAGGCCAAGTCTCCTTCCCTTAGGTGCCGTCAGTTTGACGAGAAGGAAAATCCAGGCACGTGCTCTTGAAAGGACACAGCTTGAACCGAGGACGCACACAGAGCGGGTGAGGGTGCAGCTGAGGAAGAGCCGGCAAGCCCGAGGCTCTACGAGCAGGATAAATATGGTCTCCGGGTGCAGAAAGTTAAATTACGAAAACTGTGAGAAGAATTTGGCAAAACCACAGTCCTAGAGAGAAAGACTGAACGCACTGTTTTCAGAATGCAACAAACACTCGGCAAGGATGGAGCGGATTCAAATAGCATCGTACTCATGCCTTAATAGACGAACACACAGAAACCCGTACCCTACAGAGAATACGTGTTCTTGCCCATGGAACACTGTACCCTACAGAGAATACGTGTTCTTGCCCAATGTTCATGGAACACTCTAGAAAAGTGGAAAGCAAAGAAAACCTCACATTCAAAAGACAGGAAGCAGACATCGTCAGGCCACGGAATCAGACCATGATCCAGCAGTCTGAGGACTGAACCAACGAAAAGATGGAGAGGAAATCCAGCCACTCCAGAGTGAGAAACACACTTCTAAACAACTCGGGTCGAAAGACAGTGAGAACGGAAATGACAGGCTATGTAGAAAAAGCAGGAGTGAGAACATGGCAATCAACCCTATGGGCTACACCCAGCCAAAGTTACACCCTGAGGCAAACTGATAGCTTTAACCCGCGGCGCCACTGACATTCTGGGCTGACAACTACTGCGGGGGTGTCCTGTGCACTGTAGGGCATTTGGCAGCATCCCTGACCTCCACCCACTGGATGTCAATGGCACCCCCAGTCGCAACAACCAGAAAGACATTTAAGACCTTGTCCTGTGGATTGAAATCACCCCTGACTGAGGACGGCGCTTTAAACCTTCTTGCTGATAACTAAAAAGCCGGCAATGATTACTAGTCCAAGAAGTTATGGAAAATGGTAATAAAACAAAATAAAGGAGATAAAAAGAATTAAACATTTTAGTCCAAAATTTTCTCTATCAGGAAGCAAAATCTCTCTCCTAAACTAAAAGAAAAACCCACGCAGATATCATCACTGTAACCTTTAGCTGTACTTTGAAAACACCAATAAATTCAATGCGTTCCTGTGAGGCTTAATAAAGGGAAAAAAAAAAAAGTAAAAATAGACAGTAGGAATGAAAGGAATTTTAAAGTCGTGACAGAATGCTGTGTGTAACTTTGTGCCAATATATTTAAAAATCCAAATGACATAAATGACTTGCTAAGAAAATGTAAATAACCAAATCTGACTTAAGATGGGGTAGAAACCAGGCATAACGACCATAGAAAAAACAAAAACTATAAGATCTCCATGGGGGGCGGAAAAAAAAGATCTCCATTGAAAAACAGATATTGGGGCCGGATGGTTTTATAAGTCCCATCGAACTTTTAATGACTAGATAATCCCTGTGATTTTTAAACTGCTGTGGGGCTTAGCAAAGTACGGGTCATTTCCAAACATTTTACAAGGTGATTTACAAAACCGAAACGAGGCGGCAGGAAAACAGGAATCTTTCAACCAGTCGCGTTGCCAAAAGTGTCTGTTTGACGGTGGTTCACGCTGGAAAAGGCACCGCCACAGTTCGCTGTGCGACGCGCCGACTGAAGGCGAAATGTTGTCGCCGTGGCAAAGGGAGCCAGCGACAAGACGGAAGAGCAGCCTGCGAGCTGGAGGGCGAACTTTCGAGCGACACGCTCGAGAAGGGGTTAATGTCCAACATACAGAAAGAACTTACACAACTGAACGTCGAAAAAAACAAGCAACCATCCAGTTAGAAAAATGGGCAGAGGACCTGGATAGACATCTCCCCAAAGAGGACACTCAGACGGCCAACAGACACACGAAAAGACGCTCAGCATCACCAGTCATCAGAGGAGCGCAGGTGGAAACCGCAATGCGATGTCACTGCGCACCCCTCAGAATGGCCGTCAGAGGCGGGATGTGGGCGAGGATGTGGGGACAGGGGAGTCGTCACGCGCGGCTGGTGGGATCGTAAAGTGGTGCAGCCGCTATGGAAAACAGCATGGAGGTGCCTCAAAAAATTAAAGAGAGAACCCCCATGTGACCCAGCAATCGCTCTCTGGTACTTATCTAAAAACAAACGCCAATTAGAAAAGAGACCCCCATGTCCGCTGCAGGCCGTTCACGATGGCCGAGACGTGGGAAGCACCTGACCGTCCTTCACGAGACGACGGGGAGAGAAGACGGGGCACGCACGACGCGACGCCACTGGGCGTGAAGAAAGATCTCACCGTCTGCGACAACACGGATGGACCTGGAGGCTGCTACGCGGAGTGAAATAAGTCAGACCTGGTTTACAGAGCCGATGAAAAACAAAACATTTAAATGCGGAAGAGGAAGCCTGCCAGAGAACCACAGACACGTGTGGTTGGCTGCGCTTAGGGACCGCCACCTAAACATGGCCGAGTCGGAGACCGCGGAGAACGTCACCAGATTCGCCTGAAGTTTAAACGCCGCCGCACGAATCAAAGCGCCCTGAGTAGTACCGGGCAAAGGACCCACTGGGGGAAAAACACGAGTGGCGACGCCTGGGTAACAGTTAGGAGCAGGAGCTCGGCCTGCGGGGGCGGCAGGGAGAAGGGGAAGATTCGACCTTACAGAGCAGCCAAAAAATGCAGCCGAAGACAATGAGCTACGCGTGCCCTCTAACCTACGGCGCGGGCGTAAAACACGGCGTTGCTTTCTGTCCACTTAGGAAAGGAAGATGCCCACGGACGAGACCATGACACGTCCCAGCTCCGGGACACACGACGGGGGAGGCGTGTCTCCCGATGGGTGTGAATCGCGCTGACGATAACCGTGGCTGGGTCACGAGAACGGTGGCCTCGCTGGCGCGTGTGAACGCGGCCGATGGGACCACGCAGGTGGACTGTCGCACCTTGAGAGCGAGCAGTGGCCGACGCCCATGCGCCGGGGCAGAACCTGCTTCTGGGAGACTGACTGGCCAACAGAAAAGTGAGAAGTGATGGGAAGCATTAGCCGCGGGGATGTTTCCTGGAGCATTTGAAAGAGAAAACTGGAAAGAACCTAAATTTCCGGCCACTGGGAGGTGGTTAAATACACGCTCTGTCCTTCTGTGGAGCCTGGAGCCGCAGCGCCACGTTCACAGGACGGCGGGGGTGGGGGGGTGGAAAACACAAGCCGGGTACAGCGCGCGGGGCACGTGTGGGGGCCTGGAAGGGCCACGTGCAAAGCGGGCAGGTGCCGGTGGGAGCGGGGTGTCCGCGGGCGCGGCGGCTCTGGCTGCCAGTCGCCTTCGACTCTCTGCTCGTTTGTATTTTCTGAAGGTTTCCCAGCGTCAACGTGTATTATCCGTGCACGAGTAAAAGAACCACAACGAGCACCCTCCCTGTCTGCTGGGCGGTTCTGCGCCCCTCCCGCCCCACTGCCCCAGCGGGACCCAGGGCAGGATGGCGACCTCGGGGACACTCACTCACGATCTGCCCGGCCGGCAGGACCTGCTCCCCGGTGCTGTTGCGGGAGGACACCGCTG
>NW_011889020.1:114654-128069 GCF_000151845.1 Pteropus vampyrus
GGTCAAAACTGTAAGACAAGAACATTCAAAGATTATACCCGAAGGAATCTAGACATAAAAATGCAAGACAATGAAAAACAGGTATGTGCAAGACAATGAAAAAGAATCCATCCGGGCTTCCACGAATGACTGGATTTAAGGCTCAGTGGGTGGGCTGCATGGCAGGTCGATGCAGCTGAGGAGAGGCTCTGTGAAGGGGAGGACAGAGGTGAGGAGTCCAGATGTCCCGAGACAGGAGGAGGCCACAACCGAGATTCCGGAAGAAAAGAGGCAGAACTGGGGAGAGCAGCAGGCAGAGAGCTCACGGCCCGGAAGGGTCTTGAACGAGTGAAGACACGTTCTCAGATTCAGAAACCGTGAGGGAGTCCGCAGGGCACTGAGGGACGGTCACAGAAACACGCAGAAGGGGCAGGGGGCGACGCGGGAGTGACAGCGGACTCTCCCGAGCATCTCGAGACACCGAGAGACAGCGAAGTGACATCTCTGGAGTGCTAGGATGGCCTCCCCCCAAACATCGTGCAGTCGGCTGGAGTCTCACCGAGGGAGGGAGGGAGAAGCAGCCATCTGCAGTGACTCGCAGACTCGTGGAAAGAACAACTCAAGGGTGCAGCTCGGGAAAGCGTGTCCCCAGGACCGCAGTGAGGTCCCGGGGACAGACCAGCGGGAAGCTGGGGGCAGCGCTGAGGCAGCCGCTGCTGGCTGCCCGGGTCAGAGCCCTCAGGCCCGGTGTCAAGCTGCACCTGGTTAGGTCGACTGTGCCTGATAAGCAGGGGCTGAATGGTGTGTCTCCCCCAAATTCACATGTGGAGGTGCAGCTTGTGGGAGGCCACCAGGGGATTAGTGTCCTTGTAAAGGAACCCCAGAGAGCAACTCTGCCCCTCCCAGAAGCCCGTCATGTGGGGGCGCAGAGAAGACGCCCCCGCCAGCCTCCAGGACTGTGAGAAGCCAGCTGTTGTGCTTAAGCCTGTCTGTGGCATTTTGTCACGGCAGCCAGAGTGAGCTGAGGCACACACGTGACCCCCAAGTCACGGGGAGAGGGGGGAGAGGGGTTCAGCAGAGCCAGGCAGGCAGCCAGCAGTGATGGAGGTGTCGGTGCCGCGGGTGGCAGACAGTGTGGGTGGGGCCGGAGGTGCCCCCTGCAGAGGTGGCCGGGAGCACGGGGCAGGCTGATGCTCCAGGACCCTAGTGTGTGATGGCAGCTGGGGACGATGCACGGCCCCTGCAGGGTGAGCTGAGCGCAGGCCACGCCCAGGTGCAGGTGAGTCAGGGTGGATGCCCGAGACGTCCCAGCAGGTGTGGGCAGGCCCGCCTCTCGTCTGAGCGCGACCTGGCACCCAGCGGGCTCCTGGCCCAGGCCTCACGTGTCTCTGCCTGGCACTTGGTTTCCCAGAGCGGGTGTTGGCTACACTGCCAACACAGAACCCATGCCTGTGGGGGGTGCCCGGCTGCAGGAGGGGGTCCAGGAACTTCGCTGCAGCGCACCCCTCACAGGCTCTGCTGCGCCTCTCAGCCGTGTGCCCAGCCCCGTCCCCGCTTACGGCCCACAGCACTCAGCCCTGCGGGCGCTACCATGTTGGGTACATGTCTGCTTGTTCCCTGTCTCCCCAAAACAGGTGCTCCTGGGGCTGGGCTGGGGGCCCACCTGTGTCCCCAGGGCAAGGACAGTATCCAGCATGAGTTAGCTCGACACACAGCTACAGAAGGAAGGAAGAAGAGAAGGGATGGAGGGAAGGAAGAAGCGGGGAAAGGAGGGGGGAGGGGGGAGGGGGAACAAAGAGGGGAGAGCAGGCCTGCCGGGAGCAGGGGGCGCGGCCCGGGCCCAGCGCTGGCAATCCTGGTGAGTATGCGCTGTGGAATTTAGGGCGCCTGGAGCCACATGGGCCCACAACACCTACTGCAGCTTATTAAAGATGCAGATTAGCGGAGGGAGGGGCTCACGGCGCCCTGTGGCCCGGAGTCTGCTGCCTGCGCTGTGCAGGGCACCGTGGGGGGTGGTGGTACCCTCAGCACCCCCTCAGCCCCCAACCTCTGGGCCTTGGCCCCGCTTGCGGTGGGCAGTGGTGGTCGGGGTGGGGGCAGCAGGGGATGCATTGTGCTCTGAGGGAAGGTGGGGTGGGCACACTGTCCGATCCGGAGGACAGGGACGTGCAGCCTCAGGCCACTGCCTCCCTCTGCGACCCCCCCACAGGGCCCTGGACTTCCCCTGGGGTGGGCGGGGCAGCTGGCTGGGGTCCAGACAAGAGCCTCATGAGGTGCACATGGGAAACTTGAGCCCACGAGGTGGCAGCCAGCACCGGCCACGAACCAGGTCCCCCCCCACCCCCGGGCGGGGCAGAGGGGCGGGGCGGGGCTGCGGGTCTCACCTGAAGGGGTCTGTGGGGTCTTTGGCGTCACACACATCCGCGTGACCGTGGCAGACGCAGCGACCGCCAATGCTGATGTCCTTGATGCTGTAATAGTACTGCGCCCGCCAGCCGTGAGCGCGTGGCCGCCAGCCCCGCCCCGCCCCGCCAGTCCGTGTGGCCCAGACCCCCACGTGGCCCACCCAGCCCGCATGCTCACCCGGCGGGTGACGGTGGGGTCCCGCAGCGCCTTGCCCATGAGGTGGCCCAGCAGCGTGTTCGTGCGCAGGAAGCGCAGGCGGATGTTGGTAGCTTTGGTGAAGTCGCGCAGCAGGGGCGAGTAGGAGAAGTTCATGGCCCCAGGGCGCCTGTTCACCAGGGACACCACGACCTGCGGGCAGTGGGCGTGGTCAGGCTGCCACCAGAGCGCACCGCCAGGCCCCGCCCTGCCCCGCCCCGCCCTGCGGGGCCCACCTCGCCGTTCTCCAGGGGCACGATCCGCGAGTACTCCGTGGTGCAGATGACGTCATCGTCCCGCGTGATGCGCTCCAGCGATGGCGCCCCGAACCGCTCGAGGCAGTCCCGCTTGGAGGCTGCGGGACCGCGGGAAGGTGAGGGTGGACTCCCCACACCTCATGGCCTCGGCTGTGCGGTGGGTACATGGCCCTGCCTGGATGGTCACCGGCCGCCCCCAGGGCTTTGCTGGAGAGGGTGGCACTCTGGCTGACAGAGGGGCCTCCCTGGGAATGCACCACAGGAGCCCAGGCTGCCCGCCATGCCCCAGCCTGGCGATTCGGAACTGGCCCACAGGGCACGAGCTGTCCCTCTCTGCAGAGAACAGGGCCCCGGGATGGCCCCCGATCCCAGTGCTTGGGGGACTGTGCCCCGTGCTCCTTCGCAGGGCTGCCTGCCCCACTGTCAGGCGTGGAGCGCTGGAGAGAAAGGTGGCCCAGGCCTGTCCAGCCGCAGCAGCGCCAACAGCTACACGGCTGGTCCAGGTGACACATGACATGGCCGGTCAGTGAGCATGGCCCCGTGCTCCTCCGGGCAGGCAGCTAAGCCGCTCAGCAGCTGCCAGAGCAGGAAGCCAGTCCAGAGGGAGCCAAGAGACAGCATGGTGACTCCGGGCGCCACCAGCCCCCGGACCTAGCCGCGCCCCACATTGGGGACGGGAGCGGCTCACACCCCCTGCCCCCCGCCACCGCCTTTGGGGATGTGTACCCGGCAGTCCTGACCCATGTAGAAGCCGAGCCCCCGAGAGTTTGCTGCTGACAGCTGCCCCAGGGGACGCCCCAGCCAGCCCCAGGCTCGGGGACACTCACAGGCGAAGAACTGCCACGGCTGGTAGGTGAGGCCGAAGTCCGTGGACCTCTCCAGCACCCACAGGTCTGGCCGAGGGGCGTTGGCAAACTTGATGAGCACGTAGGCCACGTGGAACACCTGTGGGGGTGAGGGTGTTGACGCCCGAGGCATCTGGAGGGCCACCCCCGCCCCCTGGCACGGGGCTTCCCGCTCCCGCAGGGGACATCTGTGGGTATGCTGAGGGCCAGCTGGCTCGGGGAGCAGCCCTGGGGCTCGCTGACCAGCCCCGGCCACTGAGGCCTTCACCGGACACTGCCTGGGTCTGGGGGTACACACACGCACCCAGGGCCCAGACCCGTCTGCCTCCCCATCTCTGCCCCGGGAACCCAACAGCCAAACAGGTCCCTGGGCTCTGAGGCTGAGACAGGCCTGGTGGCTGCGGGGGCCAGCCGGGGCATGTGGGGGGCAGCCCGTCTTCAGGGCCCAGCGGAGGGGCTGGGTGAGAAGACGGGTGACCCCCCAGCTGCGGTGCCAGGGTCTGGGCTGAGCGGTGGCCAGTGTCCCCAGCTCCCAAGCGAGCCTGGCCCCCTTGCACAGCTGCCGGTGACCCTCCCACCCTGTACGGGGCCCATTCCAGCCTCACGTGGTCACTATGCCGTCATTCTCAGAGCTAACTCAGAACCTGCCCCTCCACTTACTGACCAGCCCTGGCCACTGAGGCCCCCGGGGACAGGTGGCCTGGAGCAGCTGGGCCCAGCCCCGACCATCACAAAGCCCCAACAGGGGAAATAGACTGGAAAATGGGAAGCCGGGCTCCCCCTGCCAAAGGCATCTCCTATTCAGCTCCCCAGGGAACACAACACAGCGGGGGTCTCATGTCTGTACCTGGGACCCATGACTCCAGGGCACAGCCCAAGGGCTCTGGGTCCACTGGGAACAGCAGTGGCTCAGGCAGAAGCACCTGCCCATCCCGTAGCCTCAATGACAAGGCTGGGCCCCCCAGACCCCTGGGAGGGCGGGCACGTGAGCAGGCTCCACCCTCGCACCCCCGCATGCATCTGCCGTGCCCGGCACACATCCCAGGCCCCCACTCTGGGCTCGGCCTCCCAGGCCTCTTAGCTCACAGGACCAGTGAGTCCCTCCGCCTTGGCCCCAAAGCCCAGGGGACAACGAAGTTGGATGGGTCATTGTCCAGGCAGGGCGAGTGGAGGGACACAGACCGCCCTCCCAGCCTGCAGGGTGACTCTGAAGGGACAGTGAATCCCCGGCGGCCCAGCCCTCGGGAGGCACACGCTGCTAGGAATGCCGGTGGGGGCAGAGTCCCAGGACCCCGAGACACGCCTGTTCTGAGTCCTGCCCTTCCTGGAAGGTCTGGTGTTCACAGGGACAGGCACACATCAAGCCAAGTGGCCTCTCCCCAGGGTGGGGGGTGCAGCCTATTCACCCACTGCCAGGCTCTGATGTCATCTTCCTCTGTTCCGCCCGGTTGGGGGAGGGGCATGAGCCCCTAGAGGACAGATGCTGCACCCAGCCAGCACCTCGGCCAACCCTCAGGCATTCCAGGGAGCCCTGGGGGACCTTGGGTGGCCCTTGTGCCAAGAGGGGTCTTCGTGAGGAAGGGCGGGCGGGGGGGGGCGGCTGGATGTCTGTGAGTCACGGACACAGGCTGCTCAATCTCCTGGGGGTGGGGGGCCGCAGCACACCCTTACCAAAGGGCCCCCCCCAGGAGACTGAAGGCTCCCACTGAGCCCCCTGGGACCCGCCCCCGCCTTTCCCTGAGTGAGGCCACCAGGCTGGACCCTCCGCTGGCCAGCTCTGTCCCTCCCCCAGGTCGGAGGGCCGGGCACATTCTTCCCAGCTGAGAGCACTTGCACAAATACTGATTCGAAGGCCAATCGGGCAGGACGAAGCGGCTCGGCAGCTTCCACCCCACCCACACGCCGGGACGCAGTCAGAGAGACCCCTGCTTCCTGTCCACCTGGTCGTCTGCGGGGTCTCCGGACACGTGGCCCAGGCTGCAGGGGAGAAAGGCGTGTTCCCAGCGCCCTCCACCTGTCCCCAACCTGATGCTGCTCCCAAGGCCACACGGGGCATGCCCCAGGAAGGGCGCAGACCCCTAGACCCCTGGACACGGCGCCCGCCCCCACCCCGCCTGGCCCACCTCTGACCTTTCCCGCTGCCGCACAGTTCTCTGCAGAAGGAAAAAAGTCTTTTAAAGCAAAAGTCAAACAAAAGCCTCCTGAGTTATTTTTAACAATCGGGCTATTTTGGGGCAGGCATACTTCCAGAACAGCAGCCGGACTGCCTCTCGGCCCCCACACCCAGCCTGACGGCAGAGGGCCAGGGCCCCCCAGCAGGGCTCCTGCCCCCCGACTCCTGCCTGACACGCCGGAGCAGGAGGCCCGGGGGGGATTCTAGGCATCAATGGCTGTGTGACCCCTGGGAGTCACTCCCGTCCCCGGGCACGGGGCAGCGGAAAGACAAACACTGTAGAAGTGCAAAGACCGGGGGCCGGGGCACAGCGCCCTCCGAGATGGAGCGGCAGCGCCAAGAGCCTCGCGCGGAAAGGACCGCTTCCCCTACAGGTGGACGGGCAGAGGCCAGCAGCCACCGACCAGGGCCACTGTGAGGGCACCTGGGCCACACCACACTCCGGTGTCCAGGGACAGGGGTGCAGGGACGGGATCTGGACAGACGGGGAGGTCTGAAGGGAGAGAGGTGCAGAACCAGCAGGGTCTCTAACCCCTCGGGAGGGGCTGGTGCGGAGGGCGACAGCTGGCCAGCAGCCACCTGGGCTCAGCACCCACATCGCTGAGGGCAGGGCCGCAGCCGGAACCCCCAGAGTGCAAGATGGTCAGGGCCAGCACACCTCACCTCTGCCTTGGCCCATCTCAGGGCCGGGGAGACCCGGGCCAAGCCCTTGTGCCCCGAAGGAGGAGGGGCCCTGCCCCCACCAGCTGGCCGCCGGCAGCGTGAATCACCGGGGCAGCCGTGACTCAGCCGTGGCCCTGCAGGAAGCAGCCCCCCTGCTGACTCCCAGGGATGGGCCGGGGTCCCAGCCCGTGGCCGGCAGAGGCAGGAAGCCCCTCCTAGACCAGGCGTCCAGGCCAGCTCCCTGGCCATTCCCCTCGGAGTGAGCACTGGGGTACCCAGTCCTGGACCCCCTGGCCCAGCCCCTCCCCCTCCCGCTGGCCCTCGCCCGTGCTTCACACTGTGGGCAGAGACCCCATTTGGAAACCCTGATAAAGATAACGCCACAGCAGGGCCGGCCAGGCCTGGGCAGGCGGGCGCGTCCGCCAGGCCCCCACCTGGGTAAATAAGCACGGCCCACAAACCGGGACCAGGGAGCCCGAAAACTGGCCACTCATGGACATGGCTCCAGGACAGCGGGGAGTGGAGAGGCCACCGCTGGGAGGCAGAGTAAACACGACAAAGTGGAGGACAGGCGGGGCCCAGGGACCAACCGCTGGGCGGGTGTCCCACGCACAGGTGTGCAGAGGAGGGGGCGGTGCTGGGGCCTGGGCGTGGGCCGAGGGGCCCCTGACGGGTGGGTGGGCAGGGGCTCACGGCCTGGAGGGGGATTAGGCCCGGCCCGGGGCGTCCTGCTCCTATGCCCGCCTCCCCGCAGCCCAGCCCAGGTCGGGCCAGATGGTCAGCCCCCGGCCACAGGAAGTGGAGTTTACCCCAGGGGGACCCAAAATCCAAACAGTTTAGTCTCCGGTGACTGGTGCCGTGCACGGAGGTCAGGACCATGAGGTTTGTTTAAAAACACAAAAAACGGGAGCCTTTTGGAGCCGCCAGGGCCCAGGGGTCCAGCGTGAGGTGGCGGGGGAGTCCGTGTGTGCCCAGTGGGCAGACGCGTGCTCCGGGATGCCGTGTAGGGCGGTAGCAGGATACGTGGAGCCAGGGACAGAGGGCCCTGTGTCCTCAGCAAAAGGACGAGCAGAGAGAGGCAGGGTTTTGCTGATTCTCACGAGGAGGGACGGGGCCTGTGCCGGAGGAGGGGTGCCTCGGGCTGGCCACCCAGGGTCCGCCCGTCCTCCCCCAAGGAGCCCAGCTCAAGGGGCTATGTCCGGTCCAGCCCCCACACCTGTCTCGGATGCTGGGATCTGTAATCAGAGCCTGGCCGCCATCGGCTACACTTCCTGCCGCTCCCCTCAAATAACCCCACTGACCCTCCTGGGTCACTGGCCACTGGCTGGGCGCCCAGCCGGGACCAGAAGGCCTGCCCAGGGAGGTCCGAGCTGGCCAGCCTCTGAGGGCGTGCCACTCGGAACGGGGGCCGGGGGGCGGGCAACCAAAGCAGCCCATGTGTTGGAGACCCTGCCGAGGTGGGAACCCACTACCCCACCCCAGCCCGAGCAGGTGCTCCCACCCCGCCATGCAGAGAGGACAAGCACAGAGGCCAGACGGCGGCTGTGGCCAAGCCCCACGTCTTCCCCAGACACCGGTACAGGCTTGTGCGTGTCAGCGCCATTTCCCCAGGTGGCCGGGGAGTACCCTCCGCCCCCGTGCTGGCACCCCACCAGGGCACTGCTCCTCAGCATCCCCATCTGGTGGGTGGTGACAGCACCCCCCGCCCCGCCCCACTGTTCCCTAGGGAGGGCACAGACCGTTTCTAGCAGCCAAACGACAATTCCGGCCTCACCGTCTACCACCGCAGCCTACATCCCAAGGCTGGCCGCACGCAGCCCCCCGCACCTTCCCCTGCTGTACCCCTCCACAAGCCAGCAGCACTCCTCACCTGAAGCCAGATCTGGGGAAGGGGGGCTGCAGCCACAGGGCGGGGGGCCTCCCTCACGGCCAGGCTACCAGGGAGATGTGTGGAAAGGGACACCCGCCAGCCCTAAGTCACCCGCCCCGGTCTCTAAAACCACTGGGCTCAGGGGACGCAGGGCCGCTGGTTGGGGTAGGGCGCTCAAGTCAGGCCCTCCCTTGCTGGATGGCCTAAGCCTGGACAGTCAGAAAGGACCCCCCCATCCCCCACTGCCCTGGGTCCAGGGAAGGGAGGGCCCGAGGCGGCAGGAGCCTGCGGGGCGGGGGCTGATGGGAGATAAGCGAGAAGCTCTGGTCCCTGGGAGGACCCCAGGTGGGCCGCTGCCAGGCACTGGACACTGTCCCCCAGCTGGCCATGGAGACTTCCTGGCCATACTCAGAAGAGAAGCCCTTCAGGGACCAGCACCCAGTGAGGCTCAGGGCAGGGGCGAAGGGCTCCCGGGCACGGCCCACACGGCGAGCAGGGCAGGCCCCTCCATGCCCGCCTGCCCGCCAGGACCCGGCTCCTGGAGCCCACTTCTCCACCGGCAATATGGGGAGGAAGAGGGTCCAACGCTGCCCCCTGCCCAACGGGAAAGATCAGAACAGGGGGTACAGACCCTGGGAAGCAGGCAGGCTCCCTGTGGCCACACAGGCTGCCAGCCCCCAGTCCCGGCCACCTACCAGGCATGAGCTGGGGCCGCGATGGCTCAGGCCTGCTGGGCAGGAAGGCCGCCTGATGCGCGGTGCCAGCTGCCCCCCCCCGCAGGCATCCGCTCAACGCCAGAACAAAGGCCGTTGGCAGCATGCCATGGGGAGTGCCCGGCCTGCCGCCCGCTCACCCGCTTCCCAGCGGAAGCCCCAGCCCCACCCTGGGACCCTCGCCTCCGAGTACTTCCCGAGGCAGAGGGCCCAGTCAGGGGTCGAGACCCGGACTCCCTGGCGCGCCCCCAGCCTAGCCGGGCCCCTCCCCCGGGCCCAGCTCGCATCTGCACCAGGAGTGTGCTGGCCTGGGCACTACTGTCACCAGACCTGGTGAGGCTTGAGGGCACTGGCCCCAGGGTCCCTGCGAGGGTCACGTGGACACGCTCCAGGCCCAGTCCTGCGAAATGCCTCCCAGTGCTCAGGCCCAGCCACCTCTGTCCGCTCCCCAGAGCCTCCACTTCCTACCCTGTGTGGGGCTCTTCTTCCCCAGACCAGGCGCCGAAGGCAGGGCCTGGTCTCTGTCCCCAGCCCTGGCCAGTGGGGACACCCAAAAGGGATCTAGTCGCCGCTCGCTGGCTCAGTGAAGAAAGGGCGATGACCTCCCCAGTTTCCACGGGAACCCCGCTGGACACCTGGTCCACCTGGTCCACCTGCTCTGCCCAGCTCCAAGCGCACGTGGGGCCGCCACGTGCTCCCCTCTCCCGTCCAAGCCGGCGGCCCCCAGGCCCCCAGCAAGGCAGGGGCGTTGGTGGGTGCACATGCAGTCGGGGGCGGGGAGGGACAGGGAGCTGCAGAGGGGAGAGGTATGGGTCCGCAGGGAGGGTGCGGGGAGAGGGGAGAGGGAAGCTTGGCCCGGTGGGTGGGGGTTTGATCTGCCCCCACACTTGGAAAAGAGGAACTTCGTGTCATTGTGCAGCTGGGGAACAGGCTGGGAGGCAGGTGTGCACGCCCAGCGGCAGAGGCCCAGGCCCAGGTGGCACGGCTGGGTTCAGACAGGTGGACGGAGGCTCCAGGGGCTCAGACCCAGGAGGGGCAGGGGCCGTGCGAGCCCCAAATCAGCCCACCAGCGTGGCTCGGGAGAGCACTGTGCCCACCTGCTTTGTGGCCACTCAGGGGTTGCCATGGAGACCGGGCCACAGTGCTCCCAGCTATGGCCCTCGCCCCTCCCCCATCCTGGCCAGGCCTGTCCCACCAGCTCAGCAGGAGTCCCCTCTGACTCGCCTACCCGCCCACAGGCGCCCCTGGGGCAGCGCTGGAGAGAGAGGCCCAGGGTCACACAGGGCTTCGAGGTCCCTCCTGGGGACAGAAAAGCATAGAGATGGTGAAAACCCAGTGAGCAGAGGGCACTGGGGGAGCCCCACCCACACCTGGGCCAGATAACGCCACCACAGGTGACACCCCGAAGACAGGGAGCCCAGACAGGCAGCTCCCCTCCCAGGACCCCTCCCCTCCCCCAGTCCCTTCCCCCCAACCCTGGTTGCTTCTCCCTCCCACATCGCAGCCCATGCAGGGTCTCCCACCATTCCAGGCCACCTGTTAGGACTTGAACCGCTCCCTTCGCCGCCCACCTGCCGCCGGGCCAGGCCCGCAGCCCTCCAGGCAGGGCCAGGAGGTTCGCTGACTGGTCTGCCGGGCCTGCCCACTTGCCTGCCTGAGCCTCGGGACTGCGGCGGTGGGAGGCTCAGCCAGGAGCAAAGCTGGTCAGCTCTGGCCTCCAGACCTGCAGTCAGTGCTCCCCCCACCCCTGGGAACAGGGCAGGGTCTGGCAGGATCCATCTGTAACCCGACTGCAGGCAGGTGGGCCTCATCACCTGCCCCACCCATCCCAGGAGACAACAGGATTGCTGACCTATTTCATAGCCCAGGACCCCGAGGCAGGCACCTGGGCAAAGTCACACAGAGAGCAGGATGCAGACTGGACCTGGGTCTGACCTGGCCCAGTGCCCCAGGCAGCAGGGTTCCTCTGTCTCTGGGGACTGCCTGCCCCCCCCCCCTCCTGCCTGCACAGGGCCAGAGGGAGCAGGCACACCTTGCCCTACAGGCACGGCTAACCCGGTGGCCTCTGCGGCACAGGTATCCTGGGAATGTGCAGTCCGGAGGCCCGCTCCACATTCCTGGGCCCCTCCCACACCCCGGCGGGCCTGGCTCCCGGCAGAAGGCTGCCTCAGAGGAAGGCCGGGGCTCCGCATTCCCACTGCCACGGTCACCCTGTTCTCCCGGGACCGCTAGTCAGCCCCACCTCCCGTGTGCTGCAGGGATGTGCAGAGAACACACGAGGGGGTCACCGCCACGCCTCCGTCCGTGCTGGGCCTGCCACCAGCACCCCGTCTGTGCCAGGCCCCCCGCCACAAGGGCTCGCTCAGGGTGGGGCCCAACCCAAGTCCACACTCCAGGGGAAACTTAGGGCTGCGAGTGCAGAGGGGGGGACCATGGCGGGGGTAGGGTGGGGGACACTCTACCTGACCCAGGTCCAGGGTGACGTTGACCTCGTTGTACTCCAGGCCGCGGGACAGCGGTGGGCTCTGCCACCAGCGCTCCGTGCCGTCGATGGCATTGCTCACGGGGTGTGCCCGGTTGCTGTTTGCAGCCGTGCAGATGTCACAGTACTGGCCCTGTGGGGAGGGAGTGAGTGGTCAGAGGGCTGGGATGGGCTGGGTCCCCCGTCTCCCACCCATCATGCCCCTGCCCCGATCTCTGGACCCTCGTCCACCAGTCACTCCTTTGCTCAGCAAACCTCCAACACGCCTGACTCGGGACTCGGCTTCTGTGGGAGGCGGCCGCACCCACCATGGAGGAAGCGGGCGTGGGGAACGGGGCACCTGCTCTAGGTGGGAATGCCAGGACTGGCCTCCCTGAAGAGGCAGCATCTGAGGGGCACACCGTGCACTCCAGGCGGGGTGGGGCGGGGACTGTCCATGCAAAGGCCCTGGGGCAGGAGGAGCCACTGAGCAGAGAGGGAAGCCACTGTAGCTGGGGCTCGGGGGATGGGCCAGTCGAGAGACAGGTCTCACCCTCCCCCCAACAGACAGAAGGCAGGGCCACCTGGAAGCCAGGGACAGGAATAAGCGAGCCAGACCCCCTCCACCTCCAACGGCGTCTCCCACGGCAGCCCTGCCAGGCTCTCACCCAGAGCGTCTGGGTTAGGGTCCCCAGAGACATGAAGCCGAGCCACCTGGCAGCCTGCGAGGCCTGGCCGCAGAGCAGAGGCATGTGGGCAGCCGGCAGGCAAGGCCTGGACCTCCTGGCTCTGCCGCTTCCGAGCCCTGGGACCGGGCCAACTCACGGCGGCCACTGAGCCTCAGTGTCCCCATCCAAAGAGCAGGGGTAACGCTGGCACCTGCTCAGCACCCCAGGATCAACAACGATCCCACTCTCGGCCTGGCAGCTGCTTCGGTCACGGTCCGGACACCTGCCAGGGGCCTGTCCTCTGGGGGCACAGAGGGCTCCTGGCAGCAGTTCCTGGCCCGCTGTCCCACTTGGGGAGGAGCAGGTGCTGGGAGCCTAGGGTGGCGGGGCTTGGGGCAGGGCCCGGCCCTGGCTGCTGGCAGAGTAGAGGCCCAACCCCCTCTCCAGAGGAAACCAGACCTGCCTCCCTCCCCACACAGAGGCAGCCCTCGGGGACCTGGCACCGACTGAGGCCTGAGAGGCCTTGTCAGGGAGAGGCGGCCACCCTGCCGCCTGCATCCCAGGTGGGATTGTGGGTGTCCTGTCCTCACTCCCAGGCCCACCGGCACAGAGAGCCCCCGGCCCTCGCGTGCACCGCGTGCCCTGCCTCTCCAGACGCGTCTGCCCCCGGCCTCCAATGTGCGCCTGGGCGGGCGAGACCTACAGGTGGCAGAGGGGGCTCCTGGACCCCTGGTGCTGGGTGCTCTGGGTGACCCATCTCAGACCTTGCTCCTGCCTGAGGCCTTTGCACCCGATCTCATCCTTCAGCTCAGATGTCACCTCCTCGGCGGCGTTCCCGCCCAGCTCTAGACCACCTAAGACGTTGGCCTGACACCCCCGGCATCACCCTGCCTCATCATTTACCTCCAGACCTAGAATTGTCCGGCTATCGTTAATTCTGTTTACCGCCTCCTCCCCCACCACGGGGGGCAGAGGGTCTGCCTTGTTCTTAACTGCAGTCCTGAACCTGCCACCCGGAGCTGCCACACCCAGGGGCTACTGCAACGGGGAACACCCAGAGGTGGCATGACCTGGGTGGACCGGGCCGCCAAGCTCAAGTGGTGACCCCTAAACTGGAGCCTGGGACTCCAGCTTCAGGGCCTGTGGGAGCTCTCAGAGGACAAGCAGAGGGGCCAAGGCTGTCAC
>NW_011889020.1:128119-131907 GCF_000151845.1 Pteropus vampyrus
ATGAAGCCGAGCCACCTGGCAGCCTGCGAGGCCTGGCCGCAGAGCAGAGGCATGTGGGCAGCCGGCAGGCAAGGCCTGGACCTCCTGGCTCTGCCGCTTCCGAGCCCTGGGACCGGGCCAACTCACGGCGGCCACTGAGCCTCAGTGTCCCCATCCAAAGAGCAGGGGTAACGCTGGCACCTGCTCAGCACCCCAGGATCAACAACGATCCCACTCTCGGCCTGGCAGCTGCTTCGGTCACGGTCCGGACACCTGCCAGGGGCCTGTCCTCTGGGGGCACAGAGGGCTCCTGGCAGCAGTTCCTGGCCCGCTGTCCCACTTGGGGAGGAGCAGGTGCTGGGAGCCTAGGGTGGCGGGGCTTGGGGCAGGGCCCGGCCCTGGCTGCTGGCAGAGCAGAGGCCCAACCCCCTCTCCAGAGGAAACCAGACCTGCCTCCCTCCCCACACAGAGGCAGCCCTCGGGGACCTGGCACCGACTGAGGCCTGAGAGGCCTTGTCAGGGAGAGGCGGCCACCCTGCCGCCTGCATCCCAGGTGGGATTGTGGGTGTCCTGTCCTCACTCCCAGGCCCACCGGCACAGAGAGCCCCCGGCCCTCGCGTGCACCGCGTGCCCTGCCTCTCCAGACGCGTCTGCCCCCGGCCTCCAATGTGCGCCTGGGCGGGCGAGACCTACAGGTGGCAGAGGGGGCTCCTGGACCCCTGGTGCTGGGTGCTCTGGGTGACCCATCTCAGACCTTGCTCCTGCCTGAGGCCTTTGCACCCGATCTCATCCTTCAGCTCAGATGTCACCTCCTCGGCGGCGTTCCCGCCCAGCTCTAGACCACCTAAGACGTTGGCCTGACACCCCCGGCATCACCCTGCCTCATCATTTACCTCCAGACCTAGGATTGTCCGGCTATCGTTAATTCTGTTTACCGCCTCCTCCCCCACCACGGGGGGCAGAGGGTCTGCCTTGTTCTTAACTGCAGTCCTGAACCTGCCACCCGGAGCTGCCACACCCAGGGGCTACTGCAACGGGGAACACCCAGAGGTGGCATGACCTGGGTGGACCGGGCCGCCAAGCTCAAGTGGTGACCCCTAAACTGGAGCCTGGGACTCCAGCTTCAGGGCCTGTGGGAGCTCTCAGAGGACAAGCAGAGGGGCCAAGGCTGTCACCGAGAGCGCCATGCACACGGGTGCAGGCCGTCAGCGGCCTGGTGGGGTGGGCAGGGCTCCCCAGTGGGGGGCTGTCTGTCCAGAGAAAGCTGCCTGTGCCTCTGGGCCCCGTGGGGGGCTGGGTCAAGGGTCGAGGGAGCCCAGTGAAGTTTCGGCTCAGGCCCGCCGGGAGAGGCAGGGAGGTGGCCACGGCGGGGGGCCACTCTGGGACAGGGGCCTCCCTGCTGGCCTTTCTTCCCGGCTTGGGCTCGCAGTGGATGGAGGCGCCCGCCTCACTCCCCACCCCCGGCGGCTGCAGAGGGTCCTATAGGGAATAGAACGAGGAAACGGAGCAAACGAAGCAGCCATGAGAACTTCCCCTCCCAGTGAGTCACCAGCTGGCAGCCGAGCCCCCGCTTCCCCTGCGGGCTGAGGCCAGCCCGGAATCCCTCCCATGCCCACCTGAGGCTCAGAGGCCAAGCCCGAGCTGCCCTCTGCGCCCAGGGCCACCTCGCCCAGCAGAGCTCACCCAGGCCCCGGCTGGGACACGCCCCTCCTCCGCCAGCTTCTGTCCCATCTCCTCCAGGGGGTCCCCGGGGAGCTGCCGGCCTGCAGCACTGGGCCCCATGTTCTCTGTGACCCACCCGCACTAACACAAGTCAGGGATCTCAGAATGAAAAAAGGTTGGCTTCACCCCACCCCCAACACATCCTGTGCTCAGCCAGGCAAGGCCCTGTCACCAGTCCACTGAGAGGCCAGGACACTGAGCAGACCCACTGTCTCCAGAGGAGAGGGCAGCCCAGGGACTCGTCTGAGGTCACAGGGCTACTCGGCGTGCATCCATCGGGCCACCCATCCGTCTACCACAACCGCAGCTTTGGAGCGGGCAGCTGATGGCCGGGCACTACAGGGTCAGAGGGGGCGTCACCGTGGGGTGGTGACCAGGGCTGAGGCCTCTCACTCAGGGCTGCCACCGGCTGGCTGGCAAGCAGTCACGGTGTGACAGATGGCTCCCCGGGCTCCTCGGGCCCAGCCTTGAGGTCCAGAAGAGGCAGGCCTCACAGGGTGCCCATTTCACAGACGAGGAGCCCGAGGTCAGGGAAGCACGCCAGGCAGCGAAGGAGAGGCAGATCAGGGGCTCTGATGCCGAGCCGCCAGCTGCCAAGCCACTCCTGTGAGCACCCAAGGGGTGATGAAGGCAGCGAGGAGGGGGCTGGGGTCTGGAGGTGGCCTGGAGCCTCTGTGGCTGGAACAGCAGCATCTCGGTCGAGCACTGAGGAGGGACCTGGGGCTCGGCCAGGCCTTTGGGGCAGCTTCGGGGACCCCCACACAAGCCCAGCCCCTCTGACATCAACTGGATGTGCCCAGGGCCTCCGTTCCCACCTGGGCTGGCTAGGGGGCTGCCAGCAGGTGTCTGTGCCTTCCCAGCCCTGCTTCCCCACCTGGAACGGGGGCGCCAGGCCTCTCTGGGCTGTGCTGGACTTACGGGGGAGCTGCCGGGGAGCCCGGGAGCCCGGGCGGCTCTGCCACACCAGGGCCCTCTCGGCTCGTACCACCCTGGAGGGCCAGGGCGGGTGGAAGGCAGGCAGTGAAGGGCCCCGCTGATGCCTTTCCAGCTACCTTCTTCCCGCCCCCAGCCTCCATCGCGGGGAGGTGGGCCCTGGGACCCTCAGATTATTCAGGTTTGGCGGGGGTGAGATGATGGGCCTAGCATGGTGTCACGGAGCTCCTGGAGCAGACCGCACCAGCCCCCAAGGCCAACTGCAGGAGGCCTTGCGGGCCAAGGAGCCTTATGGGACCCCAACCCCCAAGCCCTGAAGGCTTCCACAGCCTTGCTTGGCCATAAGGCTTCCATGCACACAGCCCCCTAACCCAAACCCCACCTACAGACTGGGCTTGGCAGGACATGCCCCATGCCCCAGAGGGTCTTCAGTGGTTGCAGCCAGGGATGCGGCCCCTGATGGCAGCTCCCCGTTCCCATCCCCAGTTAAAACTCCCAGTCTACCCCGCTCCCGCACCGTGAGGGCCCCAGGGAGTCCCCAGACCCCCAGTGGGGACGCTTCCATCAACCCTCTGCTGCTGGCGGTGAGGGACTCCGGCCTGGCCCCTCCCGCCCCATCCCAGTCCCGTCCCGACGCCAGCAGGTTCCAGCCTGTCCCGCGGGAAGGCGGAGCGGTCCGCCCTCTCCCTGCGGGCAGCCGGAGGAGGCCACCAAGCCCCGCCTCACCGGGATCCCGGGACTTGGGGCGGCCAAGGACCGCGCGCCAGCGTCCCCCCGCCCGCGGCCGCGGCTCCGCGTCCCCGGAGGGACGCGCAGTTCTCTGGCGATCCCAGATCCTTTCCCTCCCCCGAAACGTGGAACCGGGGAGTCGGGGCGGAACGCGGGGCTTCGGTCCGGCCCGGGGCGCTCCCAGCCAACTTGGGCAGGAGTTGCGAAGTCCGAGGCCGATCCGCCGCGGCGCGGGGGTCCTCGGGGCCGGCTCTCCCGTCCACCCGCTCTGGCCCACGGCGACCCTGCCCCCGGCCCGCGCTCACCTGGATGGTCTGGTTGGGGTCCCCGCCCGCCACGGGGCCGCCCACCAGCTTGCAGTAGAGGTCCTCGGTGGGGCGCGGGGTGCCGCGCGCCGGGGCCTCCTCGCCGCAGGTGGCCGAGGC
>NW_011889020.1:133687-135669 GCF_000151845.1 Pteropus vampyrus
CCGGGTGGGGAGGCAGAGGAATCCAGGTCCCCAGACAGGATGGCTCTCAAGCTAATTTATGATCCCTTGTGGGAGACAGCCAGGTCCCAGGTGGGGGCTTCGACCTTCCCCGCCCTGAGGTGCCCTGTGCACAGCACAGCAGCCACTCTGGCCCTCCACAGCAAGCCCCGCGGTCTGCAGGCTGGGGACAGGGAACCCTCTCCCCCTTTAGGTCGGCTTCCCAGCATTCCTGGAGGGAGCCGCAGGCAGCGGTGGGGGTGGGTGCCTTCGGAGCCCCCTAGCGGCCAGGCGTCCGCCGCCCAAGGGCACAGAGCAGGCAGGAGGGAGGGGCAGCTGCCCGAGAATGCGCTGAGTCAGCCAGGCACCCAGCTCCGGGAGGGTCAGTCACTGGACAGCTGCCCCAGAGCCACTGATGGCGAGAGATAGGTGGGTGAGGGCCCACCCTCCGCCCCCGCTGTGTGCCCAGGCCAGGGAGGGGCAGCGTGGGGGATGGAGGTGCTATGCGGTGGCCAGGCTACACACAGGCCTGGGGCGTTGGCCTGGGGAAGGTGGGCTGGGCAGGGGAGGGGAGACCCCTCTGCTCACTTCCACCCCTGCCACCTGCATCACATTTCCAGCAAGTCGTCCCCAGGTGGCCCAGCCACGTGTCCCACTTACAGATAGGGAAGCCAGAGGTCCAGAGTCAGTGGAGCACACGCCTAGCACCGGGGAGGCAGTTGGTGTCATTCATTTTCTCCCCCTCATTCACTGGGCACCAGTCCCTACTGTAGTGCCCCCCACCCCCAGATCTGGCATCTGCCCTGAATTCCCAGTCCTAGGGGATGGGTGCTCCAAGGAGTCCTGTGCCTCTCTCCCTGCCCCCGCTACAGCAGCCCAGGAGTCCCCGCCTGCCCCTCTGCGGGGCAGGTGTGAGGACCCGCAAGCCAGGCCACGGGCCCACCTGGCTCAGCCAGAGGCTTCCAGAAAGCAGCTGCCCGGCCGCCCACGGGCTGCACGCCTGTGATGCGCCTCTGTGCTCACAGTCCAAAGCAGGGGACGGTGCCGGACCTGCAGTGCCCAGATCCCAGCTCTCCCACTGGGCCCTGCACCCTGGGGAGAAGCCACAGCAGTGAAGCAGGGCCCCTGGTGTGGAGTGGCCTGCGGCTTGGACGGCTCTGGGGGTGACGCCCTGTGGCCCCTGCTCCGGGGCGGGGAAGCTGGTGCTGTGGTTTGGGGCAGCAGGGGCCGGTCCCTTTCTGATGCCCTCCCAGGGAGCCATGCCGACCCAGGGCACAGGGCAGAGAAGCTGATGCTGGTGGCCCTGACCCGTGGTGGAGCCCAGTCCTGTGGCGGGGGCGGGGACTCACTCCAGCCTGGCGCCCTGAGCGCTCACAGCTGGGAGCGGACCTCATTAGGAGCTTGCAGTCCCAGCCGGCAGGGACGGCCCTGGCTTCTGTCAGCTGCGGCTGGCACAGTCCGCTGCAGGAGCCAGCCCAGCGCCTGAGAGCTGGGGGCCTGGAGGGAAGGGGGCCTGGGCCAGATGGCCAGCAGGAGGCCCAGAACAGCCGCTGGACCCCCTCCCCAGGCCGGGAGCACCCCTCCCCGTCTCGGCTGCCACTGGTCTCCCACCCCGGGGCTACTGTCCTCAGAAAGGTGGGGCCGGGCACCCCATGGTCATTCCTCTGGGAGGAGTAGTGCTCCCCCCGGCCCCAGCTGAGTCACCTCTGAGCTTTCCTTAGCCTCCGGGCACGTGGTTCTGGGAAAGCTCAGAGGCTCAGGCTCTGGGGTGACCCCCTCCAAGAGCGGACAGCTTTGACGGTCCAGCCCGGCCCTTCCTCTGGGAGCCCTGGGCATGCTCCCCAGAGCGCCCGCTGCGCCCGACCCTCGGGCATCCTGGGGTGGGGGTTGCACAGCAGAGGGGCACAGGCAGGCTTAGGTGAGCCCAGGAGCCGGAAGGCCTGGGTTGGCCACCGCCATCCCCACCCCCAGGTCCTGGGCTCTCC
>NW_011889020.1:136693-138483 GCF_000151845.1 Pteropus vampyrus
GGCCACCCACCACGACCTGCCCGGGCGGGGATTTGGATCCGACCCCTGTGAGGTCACTTTGCCAACAACCCCGTTTTCTCCCCACTGTGCCCCAGGCCGGTTGGTCCACGCCCGCAGTCCTGCCGGCTCGCCCTCTCTCGCTTTTTTCTGATCTCTGCCCTCCCTGCCTGGGGTCTGGGCCCCCCAGCACCTCCCCAGAGAGCCCAGCAGGTGTTCACCTGGTCTGAGATCCTGCACTTGATGAAATTAAGTCCGAGCTGTGCCCGCCCATCCACCAGCCCTGTCTCCGGGCCTGGCCAAGAGCAGGGCCCAGAGAAAGGCCACTGGTGCAGGGGTGACCTCGGATACGGCAGCATAAATCCGGGGCTCTGTGACTGTGGGAGGAGTTTGGAGGGTGCCTCGGCTCCTGGGAAGCTCCCAGTGGCCCCTTTCCTGTCCCGGGTCTGGGGTCTGTGACCTAGAAGGAGGGGTTCGCCTGGAGAAGCAGCCTCTGTTGGGGCGGGGCGGGTGGGGGGGACGATGTGAGGGGAGCCCGCTGTCTGTGATGGGCCCAGGGGGGTCTGCATTCTCAGACAAGATCACCCTGCACCAGAGGCTCCTCCCTGGACCCGGCCCTTGGTCTGAGGGACAGGCCTCAGCAACAAATCACAAGCCCCAGCCTCAGGGGAGGGGCCGGGCCTCTAGGGGCCTTGGGGACAAGGGGAGGGGTCCTGGGACCTCCCGGGAGCCCTCTCTGGGAGAGCTAAGGAAGCGCTGCTCCCATAACGAGGCTGCCCCCAGGGCCCAGGCCCCTCACACCTCCCTCAGCGGCCTATTAGGGCACTTCCCAGCACCTTGCTGGGGTGCGAAGTTGGGGTCCCAAATCTGTGGGGAGCACATGGGGTGACCCGGAAGAAGGCAACAGCTGAGTCGACATGTCGGTGTGTGTCCACAGCAGTTCCCACACCCCGTCCTCCGTACCCCAGACTCTGCAGCCAGGGGCAGGGGCTCCCCAGCACAGAGGGAGAGACCTCGAGCTCCAGCCATGGGCCTGGCCCAGTGTGCCCTGCCCTCCTCCCTCACAGGACCCAGACTCAGCAGGCCCCTTCCCCCACCCCGTCCTTGGGGGCCTGGCCGAGCTCTGGTTCCCATGGGGGGGCAGGGCGAGGGCGCTGAGCTCCCCCAGGAGGTGCCCACAGATGACCTTATATGGCCAGGAGCCCTGCAGCCAGGAGGAATCCGATCCCCCAGCAAGGGCAGGGGCAGGGCTGTGGGCCAGCAAGGCAGGAGGGCCTCTCGGCCCCAAACCCTGCCAGGGAGCCAGGTCCGCCCAGGCCCCTCTCCCATTTTGGGACATCGTGTTGGGGCCCGCGACGACGGGCTCCACCTGCAGCTCCCTGGAACCCTGCGGCAGCGGGAGGAGCAGGCTCCTGAGTCCCCCGGGCTGCCATTGGTGGTCAGCCGCCCCTCCTGCACCATGCAGACTACACCAGTGCCCAGCGGGTGTGGTCCTCCGGCTTGACCAGCCAGGCCACTGTCCCTGAGCAGGTGGCCTCCCATCCTGAGTGGGCCTGGCCTGGCTCCTCCCTCAGAGCAGCACTAGGGTCCTGGGCAGGCCTGGGGGTGTGACCCGGGCCCAGGCTCTCGTTGGGACTCAAAGCCCACTGTCCCCTCTGCCCCCTCTGCCCCCGGCCCCTGCTTCACCTGCTAAGCCCTCCATCTTCCCCCATCCCTCCCACCGCCCTCCCCTCTGACTCTCCCTGGCTCTCTGTCTCTTTCTCCATCTCCCTGTTCCTCTGTCTCTCTAGGTG